>NW_021327559.1:223594-295008 GCF_001605985.2 Dendrobium catenatum | reverse complement strand
CAAGCTAACCAAGAGGGGGGGCGGGGGGCGAATTTGTATTTTAAAAATTCTTTCACAAAGAAGTAAAAATCACATAAACCAAAATCACACCACAAAAATAAGTGTGAAAATTAAAGTGCGGAAGCAAGAAATAAGAACACAGAAATTTATAGTGGTTCGGTCAACTCGACCTACGTCCACTCCCCGGAGGCGCCCTCCGAGTATTGCACTACACTCATGACTCTCCTTTAGGCCCCACAGCTAGGCGAAGAAGCCTTTACAAAGAACCTCTTTTTTCCACCCTGACAAGGCAAAGAACCTATCTCCTTTTGCTTCCTCCTGAAGCTGACAGAGAACCACAATCAGATGCTGAATCCTTACCTCTACCGACCTTTTCACGGATGAGAAAGTCTAGATGAAGATGAAGCAGAGCGATCCTTGAAGCAACTCTTGTGAATCCCCTCACAAGATCCTCTCTCTCTCTCTCTCTCTCTCTCTCTCTCTCTCTCTCTCTCTCTCTCTCTCTCTCTCTTTCTCTCATCTAGTTCCTCTCAAGTTAAGGCAGCAACAAAAGATTGTTAAAAAATATTGAACAAGAGTTCTTAAATATAAGAGCTTCAAAGGAGCTCATTAATTGTAAGTTGCCGACTATATCATCCAGAATGATATGGAAATCATCCTGGCCGATCAGTACAAATTCCATGAGATCGGACAGAGCATTGCCCTGAATGCAAACTAGACGATTAAAAATTGGCTTGATCATCCCGGACGATCTCACATTCATCCAGGCTGATCAGTTCAAATCAGAGGAAAATCGTCCAGAGCATCGCCCTGAATTCAAGCTGTCCGATCCTGATCGTCTAGCACATCGCCGTGAATTTGTGCTGGCCGATATTTATCATCTAGAAGTAACTAAGGTTTTTGAATTGATCGTCCTGGCCAATCCTGTGATCATCCAGGACGATATGATATTATCAATCATCCTTAATTACTTCCTTGAATTGTCTGATTAATTAAGGCATAATTGTGAATATCGTCCAAGCCGATCCAAGATCGTCCTGGCCGATTACCAAAAATTACAAAATACCTTAATTATTTATACCAGCAATTTCTTTCTTTTTTGAGCTTATCGTCCTGGTCGATATATGTATCGTCCAGGCCGATTGGCTAATGACGGCTGTCTTAAATAAGAACCCCTTATTAGATTTTCTGTTTTAAGCCCGATCGTCCAGGACGAAGTAAAATATCATGCAGGCCGATTTGAGTAAAAATAGAAATTCTAAGTTTCTCAAGTGTGTGTGTGTAGGGATACTTAGCATTATTCACACCAAAGATTACAATTGACTCAAGAGGGAAAAGATAAAATTATAATCTGACTCACCCCTAATCTACCCCATCTTGAGCTGGCTCCATTTTTTTGTCCGATCTTTGATTCCTGAAAAGTCAGTAGTAAAAGGCAGTCCAAGTCAAGTAAGATTGCTTTCCATTCATCAAAACATAGTTCATGGACCTAAATTTGCAACAGTAGGGAGGTGAACTAAAGTCATATTTCAGATATAGTCAATAACTAAATCTGCCACATCAAATTTTTTTTTTTGACAATATAAGGTAGGTAATGACTGATAAGTTTGGGGTCGTGCGGATTCGATTGCCAACTTTAGGTATGATTGAAGTGCGAAGGACGTGATGAACAATTAGAGGATTTAGATTTAAGGATTGAATAAGAGGTTGGTGTTGATAGAAGGCTACATTCCTAAGGACATGATTGACATCACTCTAGTTAATTTCATTTGAGAGAAAGGAACAACCTCTAGGCCCTTCAGTGGATAGCCCAATGTATTGGGCGATGTCAGCCTTAGGGATTTCTATATGTTGGTGACAAAAAAAAGAGTGAAAGGTCATATTGTCAAAAATGAAGGTAAGGTTGGCTCGGAATTCAAATAAGAGTTCTGAATTATAGGGGAAAGCTAGGGAAAGGAGAAATTGGAAAGTGGTGGATGCAAAGAGGTTCATTACCTTAAAATTTAAAGCTTCCTGATTGAGCATCCAGGACTATGTAATCTTACAGGCCTTGAACTTGTGATAAGCATCTTCATTTTCAGCACTTAGTAAATGCTTATTGTGATGGCAAGAGGAAGATAAGCTTCCCATGATGAGATGACCACGCTTGCTAGAGCTTGACATTATGTGAAGGCTAAGTGAAGGTGAAGAAATGAGTGAAGAGATCTACAAGTTGAGCCAATTTATAGGTTTTTGTATGAATCGTATAGTATGATCTGGTATCGTACAGTACAATGGGGCAATAATGTTGTCTGAATGAATAGGTAAGAAAAGGTGGTCAAATTAAACAGTATGATTGGTATCGTATAGTACGATCAGAAGGATTTTAATCGTCCCGAGGTTCGTTAGTATGACCCTTGACGAAATGTTTCGTATAGTACGAACAGGTGTATCGTACAGTATGAAACTATAATTATATCATATCAGCCACCTTTAAGCCATCCTTATCCATTTCACTGATGTGGATTGTATAATAAGAAGAGGAGATATCGTACCGTATGATGTTCAATAATGTCGTACCAAACAAATTTAATGAACAACCACCTATTTTATACAGAACAATGTGTATCATACAGTATGATAAATAGAGATGAAATTCTAGTATGGGTTATGTTATGTGATTAGATATATCATACAGTACGATAATTGTCGAGTTTGGTGTAGTGATTGTGTGATGATTAGGAACAACCTTAGAAGATTTGTTTTTTTATTTTTTTAATGCATTGATGTCTATGAGACCTAGTCTCATCCTCAAAGTGCTAAAGGTGTTGAATGCTAGTGGTTTTGTGAAGATTTCTTCCAATTGATCTCCTGTAGTGATGTGATGCAATTCTATATCTCCTTTAGCAACATGCCTTTAGCAACATGATCTCTTATGAAATGGTGTTTAATGTCTATATGTTTTGTTCGAGATTGTTGAATTAGATTTTTAGAGATGCAAATTGCACTTGTGTTGTCACACATGATTGAGATGGTTCTTAAAGGAAATCCAAGATCAAGAATTTGTTGCTTTAATCATAGTACTTGTGCAACACAACTTCCTACTGCAATATATTCTGCCTCTACCGTGGAGAGTGAATGTTTGTTAGGGATGTTAAGCCCTATAGAACTGGCCCAAGCTAACCAAGAGGGGGGGGGGGTGAATTGGTATTTTAAAAATTCTTTTCACGAAGAAGTAAAAATCACATAAAACAAAATCACACCACAAAAATAAGTGCAGAAATTAAAGTGCGGAAGAAATAAATAAGAACACAGAAATTTATAGTGGTTCGATCAACATGGCCTACGTCCACTCCTCGGAGGCTCCCTCCGAGTATTGCACTATACTCGTGACTCTCGTTTAGCCCCCATGGCTAGGCAGAGAAGCCTTTACAAAGAACCTCTTTTTGCCACCCCGGCAAGGCAGAGAACCTACCTCCTTTTGCTTCATCCTTAAGCTGGAAGAGAACCACAATCAGATGCTGAATCCTTTCCTCTACCGACCCTTCCATGAACGAGAAACTCTAGACGAAGAAGAAGTAGAGCGATCCTTGAAGCGACCCTTATGAATCCCTTCACAAGCTCTCCCTCACAAGATCCTCTCTCTCTCTCTCTCTCTCTCTCTCTCTCTTTTTCTCTCCTCAAGGTCTTCTCAGGTCAAGGCAGTAGCAAAAGATTGTTCAAAAATATTGAATAAGAGCTCTTAAATAAAAGAGCTTCAAAGGAGCTCATTAATTGCATGTTACCGACATTATCGTTTAGGCTGATATGGACATCGTCCTGGCCGATCAGTACAAACCTTAGAAGATCGGCCAGAGCATCGCCCTGAATGCAAACTGGACAATTTCAAAATAGGCTTGATCATCCAAGATGATATAACAATCATCCAGGACGATCAGTTCAAATCAGAGGAAATTCGTCCAGAGCATCGCCCTGAATTTGTGCTGGCCAATATTTATCATCTAGAAGTAACTAAGGTTTTTGAATAGATCATCCAGGCCGATATGATCGTATCAATCATCCTTAATTACTTCTTTGATTTTTTTGATTAATTAAGGCATAATTGTGAATATCATCCAGGCCGATCCAAGATCATCCTGGTCGATTGCCAAAAGTATAAAATACCTTAATTATTTATGGCGGCAATTTCTTTCTATTTTGAGCTTATGATCTTGGCCGATACACGTATCGTCAAGGCCGATCTGTTAATGATGGCTGCCTTAATTAAGAATCCTGAATAGAATCTCTATTTTAAACTAGATCGTCCAGACAGATACAAATATCATCTTGGCCGATGTGAGTAAAAGTAGAAATTCTAAGTCTCTCAAGTGTGTGTGTGTAGGGTTACTTAGCATCAGTCTCTTTGAATATTACAAATAGACTCAAGAAGAGAAAAAGCAAAGTAAAGATTGACTCAACCATAACCTATACAAACTTGAACTGGCTTTGTTTGTTCATCCGATCTTTGATTATTAAAAAGTTATAAGTAACAGACAGTCCAAGAGAATCAATAGTGTTTGTCAATCATCAAAACATAAGTCATAAAAATAGATTTGCAATAGACAGGGCTACAAAATTTTGCTTCCTACTAGACCAAGAAACTAAAGATTGTACTATGAATTGGCAGGTACCAAAGGTGCCTTTTCTATCTACCTTACATCCTACAAAATTAGAATCTGAGTACCCTAACATTTAAAAGGAAGTGTTGTGGCTAGGATACCAAATTCCTAAATTTGGGGTGTTTAGTAAATATCTAAGAATTCTCTTTACACCAGTTAAGTGAGACTCTTTAGGATTAGCTTGAAAATAGGCACAAAGGCACACACTAAACATTATGTTCAGTCTACTAGTTGTCAGATAAAGGAGAGATCCAATCATTCCTAGATATTTTTTCTGATCAACTGATTTTCCATTCGAATCTTTATCTAATTGAATTACTGAGCTCATTGGAGTGTTCATGGGTTTAGTACTATCCATTTCATATTTTTTTCAAAATATCCTTAATGTACTTTATTAGGCTAAGAAATGTTCCGTTATCCATTTGTTTTACACTAAAGCTAAGAAAGTAGTTTAGTTCCCCCATCATGCTCATTTCAAACTCATTACTCATTAATTTTGAGAATTCATCACATAAATGTTTATTTGAAGATCCAAATAAGATGTCATCCACATAGATCTAAACAATAAGAATTTCATCTTTAACATTTTAAAGAAGAGTATAGTGTCCACACTACCCTTTACAAATCCTTTATCCAATAAGAAAGAGCTAAATCTTTTGTACCAGGCTCTAGGTGCTTGCATTAATCCATAAAGTTCCTTTTTAATTTGAATACATGATTTGGGAATTGTGAACTTTTAAATCTGGGGGGTTGCTCAACATAAACATCCTCCTTGATTATGCCGTTCAGAAAAGTACCCTTTATGTCCATTTGATACAGTTTAAAACTTTTCAAGCAAGCAAAAGCTAAGAGCACTCTTTTGGATTCTAGTCTAGCTACCGGGGAAAGGTTTCTTCAAAGTCTTTTCCCTTAATTTGGTTGTACCATTTAGTTACTAGTTTAGCTTTATTTCTTATTGTGGTTCCTGAGTCATTCACCTTATTTTTAAAGACCCATTTTGTTCCAACTACACTCTATTCTTTAGGTCTTTTGACTAACTCCCAAATATCAGTCCTAGTGAATTGGTTCAGTTCTTCTTGCATTGCTAGGATCCCGAATTCATCTCCTAAAGCTTGATCTATACCTGTGGGTTCTATCATAGAGATGAATGCTGAATGACTAACCACCTTCCTAAGTCTATGCCTAGATCTTACACCTTCTAAAGGGTCTCCTAAAATTAACTCTTTATGATGACTAGAAGAATATCTCCATTCTCTAGGCAAATCTTCTTGAGGTTCTACCCTTTCTCCTATGGTCTAGTTTCTACTCCTTGAATTTCCTCTATTCATCTTCTTCAATTTTAGATTTAGAGGGCTTATCTGATCCATCAAATACTACTTGGGTGGATTCATCTACTACTAGGGTTCTCTTATTAAAGATTCTATAGGCATTACCTAAAGACGAATATCCTAAGAAGACACCCTCATCAGACTTGGGATCAAATTTTCCTAAGGGAAGTTTGTCATTATTCAAGATGAAGCACTTGCAACCAAAGACATATTGGTGTGAAAGATTTAGTGTCCGACCCTTAAGGAGTTCATAAGGAGTTTTATTCATCTTTGATCTAATGTTCACCCTATTTAAGACATAACACGTCATGTTTATTGCATCTGCCCAAAAGTATTTAGGAAGGGTGTACTCAGCTAACATTGCCCTAGTAACTTCTATCAAGGTTCTATTCTTCCTTTATGTTATTCCATTTTGCTATGAAGTCCTAGGGGCTGAGAAGTTATGCTCTATTATTATCTCTTGATAGAATGATTCAAATCTTTCATTTTGAAACTCTCCACCATGATCACTATCAATTGTTGAGATTTCACATCCTAATTTTTGTTTAATCCAAGTGGAGAAAATCTTAAATTCCTTAAATGATTCATTCTTGTGTATTATGAATCTTACCCAAGTGAATCTAGTGAAGTCGTCTACAATCACTAATCCGTAGTTTTTCCCACTTAAGCTAGCTATGCTAACGGGTCCAAATAAGTCCATGTGAAGGATTTCTAATGGCCTAAAGGTGATCACATCTTTCATTGAATGAAAAGATGATTTTATTTGTTTTCCTAGTTGGTATGCATCACATAGATGGTCCTTAGTGAAGTCTAATTTTGGTACGCCACTAAGTAGATTTTTCTGAGTAATATTTCAAGTGTTTTCATACTAGCAAGGCATAGTCTTCTATGTCATAGCTGTTGCAAATCTATTTTCATGGCTCATATTTTGATGATTGACAAACACTATTTCTCTTGGACTGCTTGTTGCATCTAACTTTTCAGGAATCGAAGATCGGACGAACAAGACAAAGCCAGTTCAGGATTGCGTAGGTTTAGGGTTGAGTCAGTCTATACTTTTGCTTTTCACTTTTTGAGTCTACTTGTAATGGTCAAAGAGACTGATGCTAAGTAACCCTACACACACACACACTTGAGAGACTTAGAATTTCTATTTTTACTCATATCGGCCAGGACGATTTATTTATCAGCCTGGACGATCAGGCTTAAAACAGAAAGTCTAAATAAAGATTCTTAATTAAGGCAGCCGTCATTAACATATCGGCCTGGACGATACGTGTATCGGCCACGATGATAAGCTCAAAATAGAAAGAAGTTACCGCCATAGACAATTAAATTATACTATATTTTTAAATTATCGGCCAGGATGATCCTTGATCGGCCTGGACGATATTCACAAATTATGCCTTAATCGATCAGGAAATCAAGGGAGTAATTAAGGATGATTGATACGATCGATTGCAGGATCGGCCAGGACGATCCAGTCAAAAACCTTAAGTTACTTCAGGACGATAAATATCGGCCAGCTCGTATCCAGGGCTAATCTCAGGACGATTTTCCTCTGATTTGAACTGATCGGCCAGGACAATCGTGAGATCGGCCTCGACGATCAAGCCAAATTTCAATCGTCCAGGAGTGTATCCAGGGTGATGCTCTGGCCGATCTTCTGAGTTTTGTACTGATCGGCCAGGTCGATGTCCATATCGGCCTGGATGATAAAGTCGGCAACTTGCAATTAATGAGCTCCTTTGAAACTCTTCTATTTAAGAGCTCAAGTTCAACATTTTGGGGGACCTTTGGCTGCTGCCTTGATCTGAGAAGACCTTGAGGAGAGAAAGAGAGAGAGGGAGAGAGAGGATCTTGTGAGGGGGAGCTTGTGAGGGGATTCCCAAGGATTGCTTCAAGGATCGCTCTGCTTGTTCTTTGTCTAGAGTTTCTCATCTGTGGAAGAGTCGGTAGAGGTAAGGAGTTAGCCTTTGGTTGTGGTTCTCTGCCAGCTTCAGGAGGAAGCAAAAGGAGGTAGGTTCTCTGCCTTGTCGGGGTGGCAAAAAGGAGGTTCTTGTGAGGGCTTGTCCGCCTAGCCGTGGGGGCTAAAGGAGAGCCACGTTTTGTAGTGCAATACTTGGAGGGTGCCTCCGAGAAGTGGACGTAGGTCGAGTTGACCGAACCACTATAAATTTATGTGTTCTTGTTTTCTTGCTTCCGCACTTTTAATTCTGCATTTATTTTTGTGGAGTGATTTTGGTTTATGTTTTTTTATTCTTTATTAAAAGAAAATTTTAAATACCAATTCACCCCCCCTCTTGGTTAGCTTGGGCCAGTTCTATAGGGCTTAACATCCCTAATGAACATTCAATAGTTATGAGTCATCTATAATTTTTTTCAAGCAAAATGAATTTGAATTGTCAATATAATTAAGATCAAACATGTAAACATTGTTCATAAATTTTCCTTCTAAAACAATTTTGTTATTTAAATTAATCAAGAATTTATCAGAGAGAAATTTTTTGTCAAAACCTTTATCACATAATTGACTAATTTTGAGTAAGTTATGCTTCAAACCATAAACTAATAAAATATTTTCAATTAAAAATTTCTTAGCATTACCAACAATACCTGAGACCACCACTTTCCTAGTGGTGTTGTCTCCTAATGTTAATTTGCCTCCGGTCCTAGTCTCCAGAAAAATGAACTTCTTCATGTCTCCAGTAATGTGTCATGAGTAGCCACTATCCAGGTACCACATGCTCTCACTAGGTCTTTTGTGAGAGCATCCCTATAATTTCATTCAAGGGTTAGATTTGGGAACCCAAGTGAGTTTGGGTTCCTACTTATGCTTGCATGAATGAGATGTATGCAAGCTATGCTATGATGGATGCAATTTAGGTCTCCATATTAGGTGTTTCCTATGGTGAATCATGCATGTGCGGTCTACATGACCAAGCATGCCACAAGAGAAGCACCTA
This sequence comes from Dendrobium catenatum, assembly GCF_001605985.2. Lineage (NCBI taxonomy): Eukaryota > Viridiplantae > Streptophyta > Magnoliopsida > Asparagales > Orchidaceae > Dendrobium > Dendrobium catenatum. The sequence goes on along the minus strand of NW_021327559.1, from coordinate 286,077 downwards.
ACACCGGGAAATGGGTTTACTAACCTATGTGAGTGGTGTTGCCTCTTCCTAAAGTTTTGTGATACATGTAGTGCTATGGGTTTGCTAGATTGGCCTAACTCTTCTAGTTCAACATGATTTATTTTCAAGGATTCAAGTGCTTCTATTAATTTAATATGCTTCTTATTTAATGCATCATACTCATCAAGTACGGGCATGTGATCTCTATCTAAATCATAATGTTCTTTAACTAAGTTATCATGCTCAGTTTGTAAAGTATTAAAATTAATATTAATACTAGCATGCATCTTTTTCAATTTTCTATATGAGTCATGAATTTTTTTATAAATAAGCATTAGATCTTCATATGAAAGTTGACATACCTCGTCTTGATCCGATTGATCAAGATTGTTGTTAGCCATTAAAAACAAATTAGTTACCTCCTCCTCTGCTTCTTTTTCTTATGATTCTGAGGCAAAGTAGGCCCAAAATACTTTTTGTGTCTTAACCTTCCCCTTCTTGTACTTAGCTTTGTCCTCGCCGTTTTCCTTTGCTGGTTGACTCTTTATGTTGGGGCAGTCAGCTCGGAGATGACCTAGTTTCCTGCACTAAATAAAAATTATTTCAGGTGAAACATTAGTAGTTCTTGAGCTTTTACCTTTATTCCAGTTGTTCTGATGACACCTTTATTTTCTTTTCAAAAGTTCTTGAACTGTCAGGTCATCAAGGCTATTTAATCTTCTTCCTCCACTGTAGAGCTTTCACTTTCTGAGTTGTTTGCTTTCAATGCCACCGTTCGCTCCTTCTTCTTTTCAACTGCATCACTTTGCCTTTGACTCACCCCTTGCTCGTACGTAATGAGTGACCCAAAAAATATTATCAATAGAATAAATGTTTAGATCTTTAGAATCAGTGATGGTAGTAATTTTAACATCATAAGAGCTAGGTAAGCATCTAAGAATCTTATTAATCTTTTCAGAATTTGAAATTTCTCTACCTAATGCATGCAAGGATGTCACAATTTGGGTGAACCTTGTGTACATGTCATATATTGTTTCTCTAGGTTTCATACAGAATAGTTCATAATCATATAATAAAATGTTAAGTCTAGACTGTTTAACTTCACTGGTTACTTTGTACATGATTCATAGTCTATCCCAAATCTCCTTACCAGTAGCACAGATAGATACTCTCATGTAGTCCTTAGATTTTAATGCACAAAAGAAAAAGTTTAAGCACTTCGCATTCAATTGAGCTATCTCCCTATCCTCATTGCTCCATTCATTAAAATGTACTTGAGTTTTCACTCCATTCACAAGTTTAAACGATGAAACGTAACCATCATTTACTAACATCCACATGCGATAATCAATAGAATATAAAAAAGTAGACATTCTAATTTTCCAGAAATCAAATGGAATATTATCCAAAAGAGGTGGAAGAGTTATTGAGAAACCCTCCGTAGTATTACGATTACCAAAATGAGAAATGATCGATTTTCAAGGTTTTCTAAAATGCTATTTTTGAAACCCCGCTCGGATACCAATTGAAATTTTTAGATGCGCCAAGAGGGGGGTGAATTATGAAAAACTGCAATAAAAAATCCTAAACAGGGGTTCTAATATTTTTTTGTGTTTTAAATTTTTAACAAAAAACTTTAACTAATTAGGAAGTGAGTACTTGAACATAAATAACAACAATGAATCTCACAATGAATTTCACCAAGCAACTATAATGAAAGTAAAATACAAGCACAAATAAAAGTGGTAAAGGAAAAATCACACCAAAGATTTTATAGTGGTTCGTTCACTTGACTATGTCCACTCCCCAGAGTCCTCCACTCCGGGAATTTCACTACTGAATAATAATTCTCCTTTTCCCCCCTCGGCAAGGCAGAGAAGCCCTTACAAGATTCACTTTCACCAACTAGGCATGGCGGAGTTCCAAGCGCTTTATCACCCTCCTGGCGACGATAGCGTACCTTCTCATTTTTTCTCTCTCCTGGAGAAGGTAGAGTACCTTCTCATTTTTCTCCCTCCTAGAGAAGGCAGAGTACCTTAAAGGACACGGATGTAGAAGAATCTCCCCCTCAGAGAACCCCACACAAGATCTTCTTCGACCACAGGAGGAATAAAGTGTAGTAAGAATGGAGCAATTGTGTGATCTCCCTCACACTACTTATCCCTCACCAAGCTCACCTTCTCCTTCCTCTCTCATACACTAAAATCTTCTCAATAGCTCTATCTCAAGGAAACCCTCTCTAATCATGTTCCCCTCTCTTAGTCACACACTAAAAATATAACTTTTTGATACTTAAAATGGGCTCCAAAAACCTTAAAATTTTTCAAAGTAGCCGTTACTATCGTACCGTACGATTACATGTCATACAATATGATTACATATCGTACAGTATGATTAGTATAAATGAGCTTCATCCTAGTACGAAGGTTTATGAATAGGTCAAAAATTTTGAATACAATCATATAATACGATATAAACTCGTACAATACGATCGGCAAAACTCTTCTGTTCATACAGGATGATAGCCAGGATGATCAAAACTTATCTCTATACGTCATAGGGTATGACCTACTTCATACAGTATGATTAGTCAAAATCAAGGTATCATCCAGGATGAAGTCCAGGATGATCAAAACTCATCTCTATATATTGTAGTTTCTGATCTACTTCGTACAGTATGATTAGTCAAAATCAATGGATCATCTAAGAAAAACTCTAGGATGATAAAAAATAGCTTATGTTCATCATATAGTATGAACTGGTTTGTATAGTACAATTACCAATCATAAATTAATCCTTGATTTATTCCACTAATCACGGGTTAATATAAGTAGGTATTCAAAATAAATCATACAGTACAAATCTCTTCGTACAGTATGAACGGCGAATAAACTTACTCAAATTAATCTGTTAGTTAGAGTTTTGGATTAGTAACTTATCGTACAGTATAACCCATTCATAGAAAGATGTTTCATCCATATCAAATTGTACAATATGATATAAACTTGCACAGTACGATCAACAGAGAAAAAAAAATATCTACATTTTCTTTTAAAAAACCCTCTCCCCTCGTGAGTGTGCATGGTTGCTCAGTCTTATATGTAATATGTGGCCAGTTTCAAAAAAAGGAAAAATAACAAATAAACTCACACTCCTACTCTACCCAGTCTTAAGTCTTCTTGTTGTCCTGAGTAACTTGTGATCTTTCTAAAATGTTAGTACTCACAAAAAATAGTAGAAATCAAAGGTATTCAATGAATATTAATTTAGATGACATTATTTGTCATCATCAAAATCTCAAACTAGGGGTCATGGATTGTTACATAATCAAAAAGAAGGAATTGATTTTGAAGAAACTTTTCCTCGATAGCCAAACCTGAAGCTATAAGGGAATTACTAACCTTTGTCCTTTTTAAAGATTTTAAATTATTTCAAATGGATATTGAGAATGCCTTTCTTAATTGGGTGATACAAGAAGATATTTATATTGAGCAACCTCCAAGTTTTGAAAATTCAAAATTACTTAATCATATATTTAAATTGAAAAAGGTATTGTATGGACTAAAATAGCCACCTAGGGCTTGGTATGAGAGGCTAAGCACTTTCATATTTGAAAGATCATTTGTTAAAGGAATTGTGGACACCACTCTCTTCTTAAAAAGAGTAAGAAATGATATACTCATTATTTAAATATAAATTTATGATATCTTGTCTGGATCCACCAATTAAATTTTTTGTAATGGTTTTTCAAAGATATTGAGTACTAAATTTGAAATGAATTTGATGGGAGACTTGAGTTATTTTCTTGAATTTAGCATAAAGAAAAATAAGGAAGGAACATTGCGTAGCTAGTCAAAGTATAATAAAGGATTCCTCAAGGAATATGAAATAGATAATACAAAACTAGTGAGTACACTAATGAGTTCTTCAGTGCTATTAGATAAGGACTCTAAGGGAAAAAATTTTGATTAAAAGAAATTTAGAGGAATATTTAAATCATTACTTTACTTAACTGCTAATATACCATATATCATATTTAGTATTTATTTATGTGCTAGAATTCAATCTAATCTAAAATAATCATATGTGATTTCTATTAAAAGAATTTTAAGTTATCTTTTGGGAACTCAAACCTTAGGGATTTGTTATCCTAAGCACAACTCTTTCATTCAAAATCATTGGATATTTTGATTCAGATTTTGCAAGATGCAAGGTTGATTGGAAAAGTACTTCTAGAACTTGTCAATTTATAGTAAACTTTTTAGTTTCTTCATCTAGCAGAAAATATAATTCAGTAGCCCTTATCATAGATCTTGTTTGAATTGTTTTTAATAGAGTTTATATTTATCATGTCTTGAGTTTGATTTTCTTTTCCACTGTATGTACTTTTTTGTAATGTATGAATTATGTAACTCTACTTTTTTTTTTAGTTGAGATCTTGAAACTGAGATTTTTAATGCAAATCATATTGTATAATGTCACCATCATCTGTACAATCAATTATTTTTCATCTATATGCTTGTGGGCATTTTCTAAAGGTAGATATTTTTGTCAGATCATATGTATGAAATTTTACTTCATCTGTACGATCCTGTTGTTAGTTTCTCATATGGATGAACCAAATCGCCATATATGATCATTATTATTCTGATCATCCCGGATGAAGACGTATTCATCTGTACAATCGTATGGTTAAAAAACCTATACTAAACAATGTATTGAGAATGTCAGTTTATGAAAATTAATTTCATTTTTTTTTCATTTACATTCGTATGTACAAAATTATTTTCATTCCGTATGATTTTAAAATCATATATACGATCACAATTTTGTACTATATGATAGATAATTTCTCTTTTAATTGGAAGGTATTCGATGGTTTTCCACACAATCTTCTTTATTCTCAAACCATCTTGTGTACTTCTCTAGAAATGGCCAGTATCAACAAGCATTAAAATATTTCAAAAGCCTTTTCAATTCATTCGGGGAGACTTGGCAAGAACTTTCCCTCTAAGGAAAATGATGAATCATATGATTGTTTCATTGAAGCTAAGATTAACCCCTCTCATCTCCTAATTCAAGGAGACATAAACTTCATAGTTATGCTTCTTTTCACCTCAACATCATTCTCTTTTATCCTCACTTTAATCTATGCCTAACATCAAGAAACCTTCCAAATTTTTCTTGCGAACATGAAAGTGAATGAGGATCACACTTGCATGACATCATATATCCTTAAGAAGAGAGTAGAAATAAGCAAGGAAGATTTAGACAAATTCCTCCATCTTAAGACATAAGGAGATAGAGCACACACCATGACCTATGGATTGGATTTTGACTAGTCTCAAATTAACCAGACTCATAGAGGTGTTGCTCAAGTCAATCATCTTTCTCGTGTGTATACCCTTAACCAAAATTCCAAGATCATCTAACATTTCTTGAGAACTTCTATAATACCTTAAGATGATGATCTAACTCCTATTTTATCTATTGTCCTATACCTTATCATGACCAATACTCTTGTTAATGAAGCCCAACTAGTTATGGACTACATCTATAAGATTTTTGATATTGGACTATCTCACAATAGGAGGAAGGAAAATGTGGTTTTAGGACACTTAATTGTCTATATTTTAGAAAAGAAGTATAACCTGATCTATCCTGATCCTCCTACTCAACTTCCTATTCACTTTACTGATGCTTCTTTCTATACACTTTTTAATCAGGATCAAGGATTCAAGGGAGAAGAATCTGAGGGAGAAAGAGGATCTCTTGCACTAGCACCTGCACCTACAACTAGACCCAATCAAAATTTCATTGAAGAAATGGTCTAGTGTTTTGATAGATTGGAATCTCATTTTGATCAATATGTTAATCAAATTAAGAATCACCAAAACCAGTAGGATGTAAGGTACAATAAAGACATGGGGTGGATTAGAGGACAATTTGACTCTATCAACATGCAAGTAGCTATGATAAATAGCAACTTTATGATGTTCACTCCTCAACCACCTCCATACCAAGGCCCCATAGGAATTTAATTGTTACTTCTCTATTGTACTTATTATTGAGATTTTGTACATATTGTTGAGTTGTTTCTTTTTATCTTATATGTTGATTTTGCTATGTTGTGGTTCTTCCATTTCAAGTATGATGTAATGTATATATGTGTTTTAAGTGTTAAATGGAATGATGTTCCGACTTGTGTTGAAATTACTCTTTTAAAATTATTTAAGTTTTTATAGAGAAATCATTTGTAGTTGATCTCTAGAATAAAATTTTGAATTTCATTGCTCTATAAATTAATCTCTCAAAATTTTAAATTAAAATATGATTGGATGAAGATTAGAAGTTCAATTTCACGTTCTTATAAACAAATATTATTCAACTATAATTATTGCAAAATAGATGTTTGGTTTTTATTTTATTTCTTCTTCAATATATTTATTTTTGTTAATAATTGAATTTTGTTTTAAGATTTATTGATATTAAAAGAATTGAAATTATAAAAAGATGCACAATGCATACCAGACTTAAAAAGTTACACAAAATATGCCATAATTTTAAAAAGATACGTGATGTTCTCCAAAGTGAAAAGAGGCACAAAATTAGCCCAAATTGAAAAGATGCATAAAGTGTGCCAAATATTGAAAAAGATGCTTAATATCGCCAACTAAAAGTTTCATATGTTCTTTTCTTTATTTTTCTATCTCCTAAACAAATCTATATAATCAGTAATAATCCCCACTTTTGAATTAGAAATTAATTAATCTTTATTTCATCATTTTTGTAATAATTATTTTTATTTTGAATTGTCTAGAATGAATAGTGAAACTAGTTCACTTTCCTTATCTTAATTATTCTTGGATTTAAATCTTAAGACTTATTTTTTCGCATTATGACATTAATTTTGTCTTCGTAAATAGTTTAAAATCATCTTCTTTATTCATTTATTTTGATTTATCAATAGAAATTTATATTTTCAAGAGGTACTTCCCTTTTTGTTGTTGTCAAAAGGAGGAGCCATTAGTTATTGTTTGATGTTGTTTGATGTATATTCGTGTGATTTATGTATTCATTAGTTATTGTTTGATGTATTTTTGATGTATTTTAGTGTGATTTATGTGATGTGCTTGATATTATTTGTTGTATTTTTGTGTGATTTATGGTTATGTGATTTATGTATGTATGTATGATTAATTTTGTGTGATTTATGTGATGTGTGTATTGGGTGTGTTGTGTTATGTGTTTTTTGTGTATTTAGTGGTGTATGTTTCTTTTTTGGATTTATTTTTATATATTTGTTAAGATTTTGATTTTCATTAGAATCCCCAATTTTTTAAGTTAATCACTCATTGAGGTGGAGCATAGGAGAAAAATTGTCTTTATTGTTAAAGAATAATTATTTTGTCATCATCAAAAAGAAGGAGATTATTGCAATTTAGATTTCAAGACTACATTTTTTTATATCATATGAGTTTTTGATGAAACCCAAATATTATTATATTGATTACTATATTTTCTAGCATATATTGGACATATTTTCTTTGTGTTGTTTGTGTGTACTAATGTTTTAAAAAAACATACTCTAGACTATCGAAGAATTCAAGAAAGATTAAATTAGGATTTCTTATAATGAAGTCTGTACTTTTTTTTTAGTCCAAAAGATTATGATTATAATTGGATAATCATTCACACACACACACACACTAGGGAGTGAGTCAAAACTTAATTTTTTAAAACCAATCATATTGTATGATTTTCAAATCATACTAGATGATTTGCCATAATAGTTCCTTTGGAACGGAGTTAATTAAGTCATACCTTGAAAAATATTTCTTTTTGTATCATTCGTACTGTATGAAGTGGAGTTCATAAATACAATATCAAGAGTATAAAATGGGTACGTACCAGTTCATCCCATATGAACACATCAATTTTTTAAAATTATTTGTACTGTACGAAGTTGAATTTAAAGAAATGACGTCCAGTGTATGAAATGGGATCGTACACGTTAGTACTAAATGATCTCATCAATTTTTAAATTGATCGTATGGTAGAATTTTAGGCTCGTACAGACGATTCCCAGAGTATGAAATGGGATAATCCACATTCGTACCAAATAAAGCATGACTTATTTAAACAGCTCATATTGTATAATGTAATGTTCATACAGACGATGATCAATATTTGAAATGCATTCGTACATAATCATATTGGACGAACTTATTCAGTTTTGAACTATTTGTATAATACGATGTTAGTTCGTACAGACGACTGACAGACTATGAAATTAGGTTTTACATGAACTTTTTGAATTGTTCGTATGTATGAAGTTTGATCATACTGTATGATTTGAAGATGTTCAACTTGAAATTTTTAGTTTTCTAGATGATTTTTCTTATCTTTCATATATAAATGTCATAAAATTGTCATCACTAATCTTCCAGAGTTATTGCTACAAATTTCATTCAAAGAGTGAAAGGGAGAGTGTTTGGGAGTGTGCTTTGAGAGTGAAGATTGAGATATCTTTTTGATAGAAATTTGTGAGGTGGTTCATATGGTTACTCAAAGGTAAGGATCTCTTATTTGTTTTTCAAGTTTCTCCCTACTTCCTTAAAGGCTTTTGAAAGAAGACTTTCAAAGAAAATCACAATATTCTGCCATCACCAGGAGGGTGAAAAAGGATATTGGTAGTCTCCCATTACCAGAAGGGTGAAAAAGGATATTGGTACCCTACCATCATCAAGAGGATGAGAAAGGATGTCGGTACTCTGCCACATCAGGTTGGTGAAATAGAGGTTATTATAAAGGCTTCTCCACCTTACTATGGGAGCAAAAGGAGAGTCACTTTGATACAGTGCAATATCTGAAGGAGTTCAGGGAGTGGACGTAGGTCTTGTTGGACCGAACCACTATAAATTTTTGTGTTATTCTATCAATACTTTTTTTACATTTTTATTTTTTGCAATTTGAGTTTATTAGGGTTAAAAATATTTTTTGAGAAAATTTAATTATTGTATTTAAAAATCTTAAATCAGTTTTCTAACATCCAAGAGAATTTTTAAATTACCAATTCACACCCCCCCCCCCATCTTGGTTAGCCTTGAGATAGTTGTATTAGGTTTAACAACATATTCAAACTTTTTAGACAAATAATGCAGCTATAACCATCTCACATAAAGGAGAAAGAAGAAAATAAAGAAATTTTGTGGTAGAAAGAGAAGAAAATTAATATGTAGAAGGAATTACCTAAGGTTTAAAAAATTGATGGTGCTAGGTAAGCTTGAGAATAGCCTAGAGAGAGAGAGGAAAGGGTCTTGGTGAGGGTTGTTGTCCACATGAAAGAGGGGTGAATGGATATGGGAGTGTTCGGCCTTCTTCCTTATGAATCGAATAGGGAATATGAGAGTAGGGGAGTTGTAAACTAGGAACCGATGCTAGGATGGGGATTTATTTCTACAAATAGAGCAAGAGAAGGGGGTGATTCATGCTTGTAAATGAGAAGGAGATGGGCTAGGTAGTTTTGAGAATGAATAGGGGAGATCATGGGGGGTTCGAACTGACCCTAACTTTTGATTGCATGAGATAAGCTAAAAATTGCCCCTTAAGTCTAGCCAAAACCACATTTTTTAATTTAAAATTTGATTAAAATTAGAAGGACAATTAAGATTTGCTTTAATTCAAACTTAGACAAATTTTCATGCTAAAAAAATTCTTTTAATAATTTATTTATTGAAATAAGTATATTTATTTAAACAAAATTAGTTGACATTTTTAAATTAGACTAATTCAAATCCATTTGTTTAATTTAACTAAATTCATTTCAGTTTGATTCAATCATGACTAGTCATTTCTAGATCAATAGGTGTCCACCTAGGGGAAATCCTTAAGGAGTCATCTACACTAAGCTATGAAGACCTATGCACTAAAGATCAATTTCAGGAAACTTGACCTCAAATAATGAGGTCAACAAAAATAAGGGTGAAAATCATTAAAATCTTAATCAACCAAACCCTATAGTATATTGGAGTGATCCTTAATAACATTTAATCATATAAAAAATTCAAAGATAGGAAGAGACCTTTAGAAGATTTAGTGCTTCATATGCTAAACTAATTATAGAGCCAAGCTATGGCCATTAAAAATATGGAGAATCAATCAAGGTAGTTAGTAATTTCCTTTAGTAGTAGGCCCCATGGAACCTTATTGAACTGAAATCAATCCTAAGGAATAGGCGAATGATCATAGTTTGGAGCATTTAAGGAATAAGAATGATGCTACATAACCAAATGTAAAATCTAGGCAAACTTTAGCTGAAGACTATAAAATTAGCTCTACTTAGGAGGTAACCCAATTTTGTTAATGTAAAGAATTTCTTCATGTTGTTTATATCAAGTACAATTTTTTGTTGTTTAATATTTTGTGTATAGTTTTTATTTATTATTAGTGAAAAATCTTATGTGAATGTGTTTGTCATAAGTATACTAATTATGGTTTTGCGTATGTTATTACATTATATTTTTTTGAGCATCTCTTATCATGGGCAAAAATTTAACTAGCACCATAATGTTAGGTTTTAGAATGCTAAAATGTTTGTCTATCAAGCATCGAAACATCTAAAATTTGCACTGTTGCACTATATTCTAAAGAAAATTATGTAGAATAAAATATCGTAATGCTATAAATTCAAGCACTATAGTGTTATCCATATTTTATAGAGCTCTAATGATAATACATGTAGTTCCATAATGCCAAATTATTAATATATATAGTTTAAAGACATTGTATTCAATATTATTATATATGTGTACCTTCTTCATTATGAATCATTATTGAGCACCAAAATAATACCACAAGCATTACAAAATTAAGTCAAAGCAAAATTAGGTAGTAGGAGCTTCTTAGTGGTAGTTAATTTTAAACACCATAGTGCTTGTACATGTAAAATATTGTGGTGGTCTCATAATAAAAAAGATGTCGCTTTGATTTTCAATGCTAGTTCCATAGAGCTGCATGTCACTACATATTACAACACTAGTTCCATTTTGACCATGTTTGTCATTTTTCTTTTCTCAGCGCTAGCATGTTTTTCTTGTTAGTGTAGTGTTCTATAAATAAGATGGTGAGTTTTTTTTCTTTCTTTGATTGTGTTTGTTATTCCTCTCTTTCTCTATTGTTTGTGTTTTTTTTATAATCCTGTAGCTTCTCATGCACCTCAAAGTGTGAGCTAGGAAGTAGAAGGCTCCTTCTTCCTTTGATAGAAGAAGATTCATTTCTGCTATGGTCGAGGGGAGATTTTCTCAGTTGTTTGTGAGCAAATAATTGATACCTGAGGAGGGATTTGTGAATCTTGGCGGTGCAGTCCTATCCATTATTGCTAGTAATGGGTGGTAAACTTATTGTGAGTAACCTTGTTCTTCAATTGTGAATGTTATGAGGGAGTTCTTCATGAATATGAAGGAGGCCTAGAATAATAAATACTTTATGCAAAATAAGTGAGTGCCTTTTGATCCCCAAAGCTTAAAAAATATAACAAACTTAAGGATATATAATATGATGTTTATTTTCCTTTCATTCTAGCACCCATAGACCCCTAGGAATCTTAGAGTTCCGACTAGTCATTGTAGTGGAGTTATTGTGGAAAGAGAGAAGGAAAAGTGATTAATTTTCTAATATCTTGTTTAAGTAAACTTTCTAAGGCTTGGCCTTTCTTTATCTATGTATGGTTTTTCCTAAGAAAAAACATAAGTGAGGTGACCCATAAGCGTGTACTTTTATACTACACTATCCTAGTGGGTCTAATTTTGTTGGGAAACTAATTCACTCTTTTTATATGTACATTATTAGGAGATCCACGTCTATAGGTCTAGGTCACTATTCTTTAGTTTACTCGTTATGTGTAGCAACTAGTGTTTTACGTGACTGAATTGAAGAGAAACTTTTTCTTATTTTAATTCTCATGGGAGAAAGTTGAAAGATTTAAGGAGGGAAGAGATAAGGAAGATGTAGAACCTAGTAAGCCACATTTGACCAATTTTCCCAGTTCGAGTAGACAAAGTGATCATACCCCTAGTTATTTAGGTGATTAGGTTGTCGTTCTTAGGGAACATATGGCAGGAGATTCATCTTTTTTGTGAAGAGAGTAGGGAGCGGCAGTAAGGGATATCACATTGAGTTGCCCATGTGATGGATATGCAGCAAAGGGAATACAACTACACTTTGTAATTCAATGAATCATTAGTAGGCATGTTTTGAAGAAGTTCATTTGTGGAAAAATAAGATTAGTTTTTATTTCCACCAGCTCCTACTATGACCCCCTATATTTTTCATCCACTGACAGCAGCAGATGATGATGATAAAGAGGAGGAGGAGGAGAATTTAGATTAGTCCTTATTATTTTATAGTTGCTATTTTATTTTACTTTGAACTTATTTATTTTACCTGAGAGAGTGAAAGATAGAGAAAGAGATGATGATGATGAATTCATTGTTTTTACTTTCTTTATTTTTTTTTTTATTTTTTTTTTTTGGCTAGTGAAAGTCCCATGATGATGATGTTGTTAGCTATTTTTAAGGATGGTTTGTGCAATAGGGCACAAGTTAGTTTAGTGGTTGTTAAGTAAACTTTATTGTAGCTTCCTTTTGTTCTAGTTATCATTCTAATCAAAAGGCCTTTTTTTTTGTTTATTTTGTTACTTGCAAACTTAATTTTGCTTGTTGTTTATGTAAAATTTCATTAACTAAATTATTTATTTACTTAATTGTTCAAATGTCCTTTTATAATTGCATTTTAAAACTCACCTAACCAAATTAAAAAATTTATAATTAAAAATTAAGAATAACACAAAACTATAGGTGAAAAATTGAATAGACAAAGAACAATAATTCTTAATTTAAAAATCATCACAATCAACTAACAAATATTATCTAATTTAGTATTTTACATTGAAATCTAGACCTATAGCACCTAAGCACTGACTAATGATTGTATGATTGAATAACTAAATTTAGAAAAAGTAAGTACTTAGATTAATTTATAAAATTGATTATAAGCTTAAGTATGTAATTAATAAACTTTTTCAATCCTTACATAATTCCAATTTAGCATCACTTGAAGGAATAAGGTTAACCATATATTCAAAATCATTATTTTTGTACTCATGTGTATTAAAAGAAAGAAATGAAATACCAGAAAATCAAAAGAAAGAAAGAAGAAAGCCAAAGGAAAATTAGTACTATATCATAGAAAGTAGTATCTAAGGATGTTGAATTCCTAATGGATTCAAATGCTTAATTTTGAAAAAGAGAGTGTAAGTAATATGAAAGGTTTATAAATGAATTTCAAATTTAACTATTATTCTAAAATTCTTAAATGATTAACCATTCTATCTAAATAATATTCAATTTGTAGTTAAACTTGTAGCTGAGGAATTCAATTTGGATAGTAATGAAGATGATTCCTTATGGTTCTTTGTTCAGGATTATTCTAATTAAAGTTATTACACTTTAACCATTATAATTCACATCTAAATAGTTAGTGGAGAATTATTTACATTTTAATCCTTTTTAATTTGAAATTTCTTTTTTTTTTTGTGGAACTAATGAGCTGATCAAAGGTGCAAACACAATTACACTAGGATAAGCAAGAGCTTAACCAAAAATGAATTTATTAAGAAAAATTATATTTATTTTAATTCTCTTAAATTCAAGTAAATATTTTTGCTTTAATTGATTTTGTGTAGGAATCTTAGTAAAATAAGCAAAAGTTATAAAGTTACGAACCGGTGTCGTATTGCTAAAAAACTTATTAGTGTCATATCATCTTCAACTCATCGGCACCAAAATAGGGCATTGCATCACCAAAATCTTTAGAAATTTTCATTTATATCAGTGCCCTGGCAAAAAAATATCTACATTATAGTTTTTTAAGTGAACATTATAGCACTGGAGTCTCAAAAAAATTATAAGTAGTACAACACAAAATTGCCAACTACGTAAGTATTGTAGTACCGATGACACAAGCAAACACTGCAGTAACAATGACGTTAGCAAGCGCCATAGTGCCCATATAATTTAGTATCATATTAGAAGAGTTAGAGAAAATAAACATTCTATTTGATCAGTCAAGTATTGCATTAGATTAGTTAATAGAAATTCCAAGTCATCCTTACATCATAACATAGCATATTTAGTTGTGATGAGGTGCTGGTTCCTATTATAAAGTCATGGTAACACCTTATCAAGTACCATGACTCCTAATTCTATTTATTTTCAGTTTTTTTAATTTATTTTTCCATGTTGGAGACAAAGGAACGTGAGTGGTATATAGTAGAGTGGCTAGTCAACCTTGTAGAGAGAAAACCCACACTTATGAGTGGAAAGGTGTGTGGAGAATGAAGTTGTATAGGGAGAACCGCTCTAGGAAGAGCCAATATATATGATATGTTTGGGATTCTTCATTTTAGGTGCTATTTTTTATCTTTACTCATTGCACTTTTCTTAATGAGCATGTAATGGAAATTATTTTGTTTAATTTTATTTCTATGACCGGCTAAACTCTAGTTTTGGACAGATGATGTGAAACTCTACGTATATCCTAATATATACTCTTATTAATAAATATGAATTATTAATTTCAATATATCTCATGATTAATTTAATTTATGCAATACCATGTATAAATTTAAAATATAGTGTGATGCATTACCTCAACGGAGGAAAGTTAGAACAATTAGGAGTATTGAAATGGAATGCATTCATACTTAGAAATTGGATGATTATGATTCAAGGATCTATGTAAATATAATAACTATAGATTGGTCCTCAACCCTTTTTTACATCTCTTACAGGCTCGATAATGATTGAAAGGTGCATATACTCTTATTCACAACTACTGTAGATAAGTCTACTTAAAAGAACAATGATTCATTCACCAACGTTAGCCCAAAACATCTTTATTTTTTTTATCTCAATATTTTATGTATTTATCAGAAGTTATAGTCATTACCCCTTAATTTTATTACATAGAATAAATTTAAAAGTTTGATTGAATAGTGATAGAGTCAATTATGGTTCACATATTTTCTCATGGATTTGACACTCTTCTCATATCATTTTTTTTACTTGATCAGCACATCCACTTGCATTAGTTGAGAGCATTTTGCATATAAATATATGTTAGAACTTACATATAGCCAAACCCCCATCATGATCCAAGGAAGATCATGATATAGGAAAAACATCCCTAAAGATCACCAAAAGGTTTTCAACCATTTCAATAAGGATTATAATCATGCATCTCCACATGGTGGATGAGGTGTTACATAATATGAATGTCTTTTTTTGTAAGGTAAATATCTCATATAAGCAAATGAATGTGGTGTTTCCTAATCACAATGCATATTATAAATCTTATTGTAGTTCATGTAGCCATCAATAAAATAATGAATGAATTCCAAACAAGTTTATCACGCATCTAGTTAATGAACGTGTCATTGGAAAGTTGCCCTTTTATTATTTTGTTTTTCAATTTCTTCTAGTTGATGCATACAAATTACTAGGTAATAGCATGATTAGGGTTAAGGTTAATATTCTCATTTTATTCCATGGTGATTCCTTAATTCCTTAGCACTACTAATATAAGACTCACCCAAGAACCATAAATTATCGATTAAAAGATTATAGCATCTAGTAAATTTAAAAATTTACCCATTATATTGGGATTAAGTATTCCATAATGTTCAATAGAGTGTTTGAGTTCTTCACTCAAAATATAATGCATAAAGATAGACAAAATGATTCCTTGATTTCTATAATTGACCACCCAAGGGCGATCTTATTTTCTTTTAACATCTTTAAAACTTATCCTTTTTCTCTTGTTTTAATTTTATTAATATGATAACATGTAATGTGATTTACTCTTTCAAAAAGGTGTATCTCATATATTCTAGTAGTTCTTTCAACTCAAGAAAATTTTGTTCTTTTTTTTATGATGGCTGGGCTACCTCCAATTATTTACATGCTCCAACACCTCTAGTCCCTCAAAGTCCACAACACCCATAATAAAAATTAAAAATATGGGAATAATAAACTCAACAACATTCTTGATATAAGTTTTAAGAATGCTTAATCAGAGATAACTATCAATTATTAATAATGAGTGCTTCAATGCCTTAAACATATATAATGTTTTGTTTCTACTTAATATATTGGAAGAGCTCTCTTTTATACATATTGATTAGTATTATAATTGTATGAAAGAAGTGTCACCTAAAAATAATAGACATGTACTAATCTTCATCTTAATTATTAAGATTGATAAAATTAGTAGGGAATATGAACTTATTAATTTTAATGAGCACCTCTTTTATAATCCTAATTAGATATTTAATTGCTTGATCATCTACCTATGAAGAAATTATGATTGGATTAATTTCACTAATACAATGCTCCTTATAAAGAAAGAAAGATATCAAATTCACTAATGCTCCTAGGTCACATAAAGACTTACTTAATTGCATACTCCCTATAGTACAAGGTCCTGGGAAGCTTCTAGGATCTTCAAATCAGTAAACAAGTTTTTTTGGTAAGATTTCATTACATATTTAATAAGTTTGATAACCCCATACTCTTTAATTCTTCATGATATAGATTATCACCTTTATAAACTTAATGTAGATGGATATCAACTTAAGTGTGGAAATAAAAAAAAAATTATATGCATCTACTTATAAATATGTAGAAATTTTAAAATTTTAAAATCTATGTTGGTACAGTAGTGGTGGAATATATGGTAGTGGATTATCAAGGAATAATTTTAACTTTAATTATGCTCTCCTTCTCAATTTCATTGGTCTCAATTTTATAAGACATTATATAAAGCTTTATAGCACCCTTTGTCTAAAATAGCTCCTCACTGCTTCTAAATATGATAGCTTTAATATGCTCCCATTACTATGGTTTAGTGTTCCTAGTAGAACTCAAAGTTATCTTGTTATATTTTGTTATGATAGCAAAGTATTATATACCACAATATTTCATATAACATCCTTCAATCATTGAAGTGAAGATTCCCATCTCTGTAATATGGCATGCGGCATTAATATATGAAATAAACTATTATGGTGAGATAAATCTATGTTAGGGCATCTCAGAGGGAGACATCACCATCCTTTTTCTACTATTTAAATCTTGACTGATAAATTCTAGAATACTATCAGCATTCATAACTATTGAAAACCATTTGGATACTATATATCCCATAGGTTCTTCCAAGAGATTGTTCTACTACATGCAAGGGTGTCATAGGCCATGTGAATGGGGTGGTTATTTTCCTAACAATCATTACTCTAATGGATGTCTCCACTAAAAGTGAATTTATTGAGTCTCTTTCTTAATGAAGCAACTTTAGACTTGAGTGCCACTATAAGATCACACTCTAAAATGAATGGAACAATTTTCTTTGGCTTTTATAACATACTTTACAACTATAATTTACACATGACTATCTCCTTTAGAAGTCCATATGCCACCTTTTGGTGCCCTATTAATAAAATTTTGTTATATGTAGTGCAAATTCACATCCTAATAGTTCTTTCATTTCCATTATATAAGATCTAAGCCTGTATCTATTTGGATAGACCATATTCCAAACACTTTCTCAATAAATCCTTATATCACTCTAGGGAATCATATATGTCTTCCTACAAAACTAAACAAATTATGCCATCCTAATGCACATTCAAGCTATCTTCACTGGTGAGAAGTGCTTAAAAAAGAACATCTTGGAAAAAGCATCTCAACTAGTGAGTGAATCACATGGTAGCAAGTTGAGTTAGCTCATTGCCCATTCTTTTAGAAAGAGCTAGACTAACATCAATTTTATGGCATAATCAATAGCCATTTGTATTTGAATGTGTCATAGATATTCAAGATGTTTGTAATGTGAAAATTGGGGCTCTCAATAGCCAAGCCTCCAAATTATGATTTTTGAATCATTTACAACATTTCTAAATTGATTTCAAAGATTTTTGCCAAGATTTGAAGCTCTATAATCAATCACGGTATATAATGAATAGTTTGTAGTGTATAGACTCTTAAGGCCTAGGTCCCCATGACTAAACATGTAACATCTTCCTCTTGGTTTTCTATAATATATGGTAAAGAGCTAGTGCCTAGCCTCCTCATTATGAACATCCTCCAAAACATTCTTTCAAATTTTATGTATAGGGGTAGTGATGGCTCACCATTAAAATAGTGTATATAATATAAGCAATACTTAAATATATATATATATATAACAAAACAAATAAAAATGAAGATGAAAATATGTTTGAAGTATGATTAAATAAACTTAATATCAATATTGGCAATCAATGACCATGATAATGATGCCTATAACATAGCCAAATTAGGCATGCACCATAAAATATTCAAAGTGCTATGCATATTTCTTAAAAATGGTATTTTATGGAAGAAATGGTATTTTAAAATATTTTCTAGGTGAAATGGTATTTTAAAATATTTTTCTTAAAAATTTGGTACTTTTTGGAAGAAAATAAAATTTAAAAGAACATATTTAAAACATTCAGCAAAACATGTTTTTCCTTATATTTTTAAGAACTTTTTTAATTTTAAAACATTATTCAAAATATTAACCAATTCAATTACATAAATGATGTTATATTAGAAATATGTAAAGTAAATAAAAGTATTAAATTAGGAATGTAAGAAAAGTAAGTAATACAAACTAGTACTTTTAATAATGGTTTGATCACAAAATCTACGTCCACTCTCCAAGGTCCTCCTTCTTAGGAAATTTAACTATGCAGAAACTCCTTTAGCAATCAGAAGGGCTGAGAAGCCCTTCTCACTTACTAAGTGAATAATTATAATTATAGACTCCTCTATCCATGTAAAGTCTCCCTCATTTTGTCTCCCACCACAACAGAGTTATTTCTCCCACCTTCTCCTTAAAATGGTAGAGATGTCGCTCCCTCAGCCTTCCCGAACTAGTAATGTATCTTCACCAAAGACACATATGGAGATCCTTTTAAAACATTTGACACTAGACTCTTGAGGATAGGTGAAGGATAATAAAAATTTTGTGTGAATCCACTCATAATCCTTAAACATCCTCAATGACTCTCTCAAACTCACCTTCCCTCCCAAAAGTTTTCTTAAGCTTTTTCCAAAGAAGAGAACCCCTTTCTCTCTCCAAGAGCTCTCTCATAAAAACCCACATTAGGAATCCCTCAAAATCTTAATAAATTTACTAAATTGGACTCTTTAATTAAATATCAAATTTTCAAATTTAATGCTCAGATCATACAAAATAATACTAGTCTTAAACTATCTGATTTGTTATACTCCCATTTAAGATCTTATTATATAAAGTTTGGTAGTATTGTATGATCAGCTATATTAAATCAAGGATTATCTAAGTTGAATTATATTTTATCCATTGAAGTCTCTGTTTAAATAGATTGTATGACATAGATCATAAAATATCATAGCCAATCAAGATTAGATCTTGATTTGATTCCTTGATCAAAGGTTACAATTAGGTATCATTCATTTAATAATATAGGTTATGAAATACTTAGTATAACATTATTATGTCAAAATTCAAATTTTAAATTTTCTTCTTTTTTATATTTAGATTTGATGGAGAGAATTTATCAAGTAACCTGATCATCACGTATGATTATGAGTTATATAGTATGATTAGTTATGCTAAAATTAATTTTTATTAATTTAAATAAATGCCTAATTTTGTTTTTGAAATAGCTAATCACACAGTAAGATCTTGATAGTTTAGCTAGATCTAACATAAAAAATTAAGTGTTCAATTTTCTCATCCACTTGTGTATTTGTATTTAATTGCCTTTGCGAAAAAACACCTACTTAAACTGACTCAAGTGAATCAAATTATAGACTTTTTTATTACAGCCTGTGAGAAGACTATTTGTTACACTTCTCAAGTTTTTCTTTGGCTTTTATAACTGTATAACGTACCTAAAATTTTAGTATAGCACAAAAGAAAAAAATATATAAGTAGAATATTCTCCTATCACTCCAATTAAAAAAATAAATTATAAAATTTATTTTCATAATCAATTACATAAAAGATATTTAATCTTCCACAAAGGTAAATAGGGTATATATTAATCTTTTGCCAGTAGAATGAAAGCAAGGTTAAAGCAAGGTTCTACATTCACAAATTTTTTTCTTACCTTAGAAGGAAACTAAGATAGGATTTATTTTATTATAAGTTCTAGTCTCCCTACAACAGCAAGCCCCTATAGCTAATTACATATCATAAGACAATACTCTCGATTAAAGTGAAAATAAATAATTCTAAAATTTATATAAATTTAAGAAAAAGTTTAGGCTACTTATATTTTGATGCATAGGGTTTATATTATAAATTATGGAATTAGATTTAGTATTTAGATTTAGAAAAAGTAGAGAAAGATGTATAGGGAGAAGGTTTTATACATTTTGGACTTACACTTGTCTAGAGTGAGTTCCCAGCAAACAATCTTAAACACAAAAAATTCCATATGTATACAGGATTTGGTAAGCTCTACCCCAAGAATCAAGAAGTTGTCATTTAGAAAATTTAAATTAAATGCTATACAACATACTTACAAAAAAATTTATTTGAATGAAGTAAATGATGCATGAAATAATATTATATAAAAGAGTTGATTTTATTGATTTATAAATTCATAAATGTATAACTCATGGTTTGCAAGAAAGTAATGATGGCTAGCCCCCACTAACAACAAACTTGGATTATACTCCTACCATATACATATAGGATTAAATACAGCACCTTATGGTATTTGAGTTTCAAATTTTCTATAGAACTCTAAAAAATATATCTTCTCTAGTAGAGGACATTACTTTTTGGAGCCCCACCTGTGTACATATAAGTAATTGCATTGGACCCTTTTTACAACTCTTGATACTATACAACTTAATCTACATATAAAAATATGAAACATTTATATTTTACATCACTTTCTCATATTCATCATCCATAGGTACCTTCGACTTTGCATAAATGTAAAGAACAAAAAGATAAAATGTTAATATAATGGTGCGATGTGAGCAGCTATATATACAGAAAGGTAAATAAAAGTAAAATATATAGCCCTAAATTCATTCACCCCTCTCTCTAGTGCACAAATAGAAAGTAAACATGATATGCAAATTTATAGAAAATAAGCAAACAAAAATGGATATCCTCTAGGCAAAGGAGCCCTCAATCAAAAAAACCAATCCACCAGCCTAGCCTAAGCTAAAGTTGATTGTCTTAGCAAACCATCTAAGTGTGTTGAAGAGGTTGTATGGCTTTGATATGTCTTATAGGAGTTAAATATGTAGATTAGATGTATATTAAATATTTATTCAGTAAAGGATAAAAGAGAATTTAATTGATATTAAAATGTTATATATATATATTTTTTTATTATTCAAATTTTAACTATTGAAGTTATCTAGTTAAGTTTAAATAATTTATAAATTAATAACCCTAAAGTGCAAGGGTTATCAATTTATAAATCTTAAGACTTTTAAATGGAGCACCCATCCTCTATACAAGATAAATTATCATTTTGGAGCCTTTGGAGGTTTATTAGAGATAGAGAAGAGACCTTATAATTTTAATACACATGTCCTCCAGATGAAATCAATCATAGTATAAAAGGTTGGTGTGTTTATTATTGTTTGAAGATCCTATAATACAATGTATTAGTCCCTTCTTAAAAGGAGTCCTATATAACACATGAGGGTTGTTTTGGTTATTTAAAATGTAATTCTATGAATTTTATTTTTTATTTTAATTTTTTTTTATTTTTAAATTTAATTTTTTTAAATAAATTTATTTAACTAACATTTAATTGCAAGTAAATTAATATGTTAAATAAAATTTAGTCAATTTAAATTTGGATTTTAATTTTTAATGATTATACATTTGATTTGAGGTTGAATAAAGTTTAATTTATATTTTTATGTTTTTTATTTCATTCATTAGGAATTATTAAAGTTTAAACCCTTAATGTAAGGTTGAACTAATTAATCATCATTTTGAGGTTGATTAATCATAAATCATGGTGAATTCATGTCATAGGGTGTATAATACTAAGTTCACTATTTTTATTATTTCTTCAAAATAGGATGTTTATGTGATTCCTAAATTTGTCCTAAGTTCACTTAACATGTCCTTGATTATTGTTCCTAAAGTGTCATTAGGGTCAAAACTATTTGAATAAACCAATGCTATTAACCCTTATAAACATGTGAATAATCAAACAATAACATTTCATAATAAAAATAATATCCTAATGCTTTATGGAATGATCATATTGAATTACTAGAGTCCACAGTTATAGAATGATCTGTAAGTTTAGAAATTCCACCATAAGAAAGAAGTACATCAAATTGCATAGAGATCATTTGAGGATGTAGGGACATCCTCAAAAAACTCTCTATCTAATATGAAGTCATGACCATGCATAACTTGAGGGCAATACACAAAAATCATTATACTATTAATAGTAATTTTCCCTCAAACAATTATTGATCAAGCCTTGAACCTATTTTTTAATGAAAGAGGTCGTCTCATTATTTCCATATACCTAATATATATGGATTGGACATGAGTTAAGTTAGTTAAGAATTTAAAAAAATCTAAGTTTAATCATGACCTAGAATTTTGTAATTCATGAACTAATTATATTTTCATTAAATGACCTTGAAAAAAAATCATGGAATATCAAATATAAATTCTAGTATGCCCCTACAAAGATTTAGATTAATATGGTTTTTATATTTTTATTTAAAATTAAAAATAATAATTACTATATTATTAAACTTGTTAATAATATATTAATCAAATGCACTTAATTTTATTTTTAAATAAAGTACTCTTTATTTTAAATCCATAAATTTTAAGAACTCCAAAAATACATTATTTCCATATGGCGGCAAGCGACAGGGCCATCCGGATAGTGTTGGTTAAGTGACTAGATCACTTAACTAGTGTTAGAACTCAAGCTCATGAGTTTATTTTCTGATGATAACAAACATTGTGGCTTATTGCAAATCTTATTTCAGAAAATATAATTTTAATGATAGTAAATATTTCTGATACTTCTGCTTTTCTATGACTATCTTGCCAACTAATTTTTTAGGTCCACAAGGTCGAGTGCAACTCAAGCCAACTCAAGATTAGGTAGACTAGGACTAAGTCAATTTGTAAACTTTTAGCTTTTCTTGAGTCAATTGTATCAATGTGGGTCCTGATGCAAAGTAACCTTGCACACACACACTCGAGGGAAAAATTCAGACTGTTTTAGAGTTCTTTATTTTTGATCACATCATCCAAGATGATCAAAAAATCATCCTAGATGATCCGTTAAAAATAGAAATCCTAATTAGGGTATCCTGGTTAAGGTAGCTGTCATTAAAAAAATTATCCTAGACGAAGTTATCATCATCCTGGATGATAGGCTCAAATTAGAAAGAATCAGTCGCCAGATCTATTTAGGCATGTTTTATTTTTGGACATCATATAGGACATAATTCTGGATGATGCAGTACAATTATGCCTAAATTACTCAAGTAATTAAGGAAATTAATTAAGGATTGATTACTCGATAATATCATCCTGGACGATCGCAGGATCATCCAGGACAATCAAAAGAAAAACCTTAGTTGTTCTTGGATGATCCATAATCAGCTTGGCTCCATTCATAGCGATGTTCTGGATTATATGTGATGTTTTAAATTAATCATCCTAGCCATGAGATCATCCTGGATGATCTAGTTAATTTTTCATCATCCATACATCCATCCAGGGTGATGTTCTGGATGATATGTGATGTTTTTTACTTATCATCCTGGATGATCAAGTTACTTTTTCATCAACTAAACATCCATTCAGGGCTTTAGTCTAGATGATATTTGATGACTTGAACTAATTATACAGGACAAAATCCTATCATCTTGGATGATATGAACAAATTAACCTTCTGATCGTCTAGACTCTCCCAAATCATCCTGGTTGATTGAGCTGAATTTTCACTGATCATATAGGATGATCTACATATCATCCTAGATGATAATTTTAGTTTGTTGCAATTAAGAGCAAATCTAAAGTACTTCTATATAAGAACTCTTATTTTACCCAAGAGTGCACCTTTTGTTGTTGTCTTGACCTGAGAGAGCCAAGAGGAGAGGGAGAGTAAGGGGGAGAGAGAGAGAGAGAGAGAGAATCTTGTGAAGGAGAGTTTATGAGGGGTTTCATAAAGGTTTCTCCAAGTAAGGATCCAAGTCTTCTTCTCTGATCATTATCCCTGGTTCCTTGGAGGTTTGAGAGAGGTCTACTTCAATAATTGATCGAGGTTCTCTTCCTACTTCAAGAGGAAGTGAAAGGAGTCGGGTTCTCTGCCTGCTTCGGGAGGAAGCAAAAGGAGTCAAGTTCTCTACCTCACCGGTGTCAGTGGAAAGGAAGTTTACATAGGCTTCTTTGCCTTGGTGTGGGAGCAAAACGAGAGTCACTGAGTTTAGTGCAATACTAGGAGGAGAGGCTCCATGGAGTGGATGTAGGTCAAGTTGACCAAACTACTATAAATTTATATGTTCTTTATTACTGCTTTTCCACATTTAATTTCCACACATCATTTTCTTTATGGTGAATTTTGATTTGATTTAAGTTTGTGTTTTTTGATTGAGAAATTTTAAAATACCAATTCACCCCCCCCCCCCCCACCCCCCCCCCCCCCCCTTCTTGGTTAGCTTTAGGCAGTTCATAAGGGCTTAACACCCCTAACAAACTTTCAAGTGGTATCAGAACGGGATTCATAAAATTGAGTTTTTGAAAGCTTTTGAATTTTAATCCATGGCTAACTCCGATAATCATAATACTGTGGAAGGGTACTTTATTACCCGACCACATTTATTTGATAATATTCCTTTTAATTTTTAGAAAACTCATATGTCTACATTTTTATAATCGATTGACTATCATATGTGGATGCTTTTTAAAGAAGGTTATTCACCTCCGTCACGTGAAATTAATGGCATTAAAATTGAACTTTCATTTACTGAATGAACTTTTCATGAAAGGAACTTAGCGCAACTTAATGCAAATTATTTGAACTATTTTTTTCTGTGCTTTAAAATTTGAAAATTATATGCATGTTTTGACTTGTGCTACCGATAAAGAAAATTGTGATATATTATGCATTACTTATGAAGGAAAAAATGAAGTTAAGTAATCTAAGTTGAATATTTTATTGAATGACTATGAACATTTTCATATGAAACTAACTGAATCGATTTCTGACATGTATACTAGATTTAGTCAAATGATCACCTCACTACATGCCTTAGAAAGAGAACTCACAAATTATAAAAAGGTTAATAAAATTTTGAGATGCTTGCCTTCTTCCTTTGTTGTTAAGGTTACTACAATTACTGAATCTAAAAATTTAAAAACTTATTTGATTGATAACTTACTTGGATCATGCATTGCTTATGAGCAAGGGATGAATCAAAGAAACCTTGATACAGGTGAGAAAAAGAAGAAAAAAACTATGGTACTGAAGGCCAAAGAAACGGACACTGATTCTTCCAAGTCTGAAAGTGATGAAGTTGCCTTAATCATAAGGCGATTTAAAAGCTTTCCAAGGAAGAAGCAAAAGAACAATCAGAAGTGGACAAAAGGTAAGGGTAGTGAAAATTTTAAGAACTCTAATAATATGATTTATTTTGAATGTAAGAAGCTGGGATAAGTTAAAGCTGATTGTCCTACACTTAAGGCTCACCAAACAAGGAGAAGGGTGAGGAGAAACCCAAGTTCAGAAAGGACAATGATAAGAAGCAATTCCAAAAGGCATTCTAGGTGGATTTTGTTTGAATAGTTGCTATTTGAATGAGTTATATTTATGCAACTTATGTAGTTTTGATGATTCCAAACATTATTGTTCAAATGTATAGTTATCTCCTAACAATGTCAGAAGATTTTACTGGACTCAACAGATTTTTTATCTGACTCCTTAAATATTGAAGCTGAAGAGCAGACCTCAAACTTGTTCTTGATGGAGAAGGATCATCTTGGTTAGTCTGACCAAGAAGGGGCTTGCTCTCATAAAAGGTTATATGAGAGTATGTGGTACCTAGACAGCGAATGCTCACTATACATGATTGGAGATGCCAACCAATTCATTTCTTTGGAGGCCAGGGCAGGAGGAAAGATCACTATTGTAGATAACACCTCCAGGAATGTGGTGGGTCTAGGTATAATCGAAAACTCCAAGAATCTTTTGATTGAAAATATTTTGCTTGTAGATAGACTAAAACACAACTTGTTAAGCATCAGTCAGCTATGTGATAAGGGCTTTATCATAATTTTTTTGGCAAATACTTACATTATTTGCTTGAATAATAATATTATTTTGGAGGTAAAGTGGTTCAACAACATGTACATGCGTGATTTAAATAACATTGAATGTGCTGCTTCATTTTGCTTAAAAATAGTTGCTGATGAGTCATGGTTATGGAAGAGGAGTTTATGTCATGCCAGTATGAAAACCCTTAGGATAGGGACCCAAAAAGACCTAGTTAGAGGAGTCCCCAAGCTTAAGTTCACCAATGATCACCTTTGTGATGCCTACCAATTAGGAAAGCAAGTCTAATCCTCTTTCCATTCCATTAAGGATATTAGCACCTCTAGACCTTTAGAAGTCTTTCACATGGATTTATTTGGACCCATTAACACTATCAGCTTAGGAGGGAAAGTCTATGGTTTTGTGATTGTCGATGACTACTCAAGGTTCAATTAATTTAATTTTCTATCACATAAGAATAAGTCTTTTGATGAGTTTAGATCCATCTTCACTTGGATTCAGAGAAAGTTAGGTTGTGAGATCTTGATCATCCATAGTGACCATAGGGTGGAGTTTGAAAATGAGAGATTTGGAGACTTCTATTAGGAAAAGAGGATTAGTCATAACTTATCAGCTCTTAGGACCCCTCAACAGAATGAGGTAGCTAAAAAGAAGTACCAAACCTTAGTTTAATCCGCTACATTCATACTTACTGAGTATTCACTTCCAAAATACTTTTGGGCTAAAGCAATAAATATAGTTTGTTATGTGTTTAATAGGGTGAATGTTAGAGCCAAACTTGATAAGACACCCTATGATATTCTTAAGGGTAGGACACCCAACCTTTCCCATCTCTATGCCTTTGCTGTAAGGTTTTCATTTTTAATAATGGGAAGTCACACTTAGGCAAATTTGACCAAAAATTTGATGAAGGAGTGTTCTTAGGATATTCAAGTATGGTGAAATCCTTTAGGGTGTTTAATAAGAGAACATTGGTGGTGGAGGAGACTACTAATGTAGTGTTTGATGAATCTGATCCTAAAAAGTCTAGAGTTGAGGATGAAGATGAAGTTGGAGAGATTACCAAAGTTGGAAATTTGGAGAAGAGGGTAGAGCCCCAAAACACTGAAGGAGTAGCTGAGATTACCCATGGAGTAGAAAATACAAAGTTAAAGGAAAGGATTGAACCTACGCACACCTTGCCTAAAGATTGGAGATATTCTTTGAGTTATCCTAAAGAACTTATCTTAGGAGACCCCTCTGAAGGTGTTAGGAATAGGCATGGACTTAGGAAGGAAGTGAACCACTCTACATTTATCTCAATGACTAAATCCACAAACATCTATTAAGTCCTATCTGATGAGATTTGGATCTTAGCCATACAAGAGGAATTAAACCAATTTGTTAGGAATGATGTTTGGAATCTTATAAAAAGTCCAAAGGGACAAAGTGTAGTTGGAATCAAATGAGTCTTTAAGAATAAGGTGAATGATTCTGGTGTAGTGGTTAGGAATAAGGTGAGATTGGTGGCTAAGGGGTATAACCAAATAGAAAGGATTTATTTTGAGGAGACCTTTATCCCTGTAGCTAGATTGGAATACATTAGAGTGCTACTAGCTTTTGACTGTTATAAGGGATTTAAGCTTTTCTAAATGGATGTTAAGAGTACCTTCTTAAATATGGTAATAAAAGAGAATGTGTTTGTAGAGCAACCCCTAGGTTTTGAGAGTTCCTAATTTCCAAATCATATTTACAAATTAAACAAGGCTTTATACAGATTAAAATAGGCACCTAGAGCTTGGTATGAGAGGCTTAGAACATTCTTATTAGAGAGGGAGTTTATTAAGGGGAGGATAGACACCACCCTTTTTTTGAGAAACGTAGGAGATAAATTACTCATTATTTAGATCTATGTTGATGATATACTTTTTAGATCTTTTAATAAAAGGATATGCAATGATTTTTCTAAAATAATGAGTAAGGAATTTGAGATGAGTATGATGGGAGAGTTGTCTTATTTTTTGGGATTTAGCATAAGACAATTAGATGATGGAACCTTTCTAAATCAATCAAAGTGCATACAAGACATCTTGAAGAAATATGAAATGAATAAATCCAAGCTAATTAATACTCCCATGACCTCCAATGTTTAGTTGGATAAGGAACCGAATGGAAAATCTATTAATCAAAATAAGTACATATGGATGATTGGATCTTTACTTTACCTTATTGCTAACCAACCTGATATAATGTTTAGTGTTTATCTCTATGTTAGATTTTAAGCTGATCCTAAAGAATCCCACCGACAGTAGTTAAGAGAATTCTTAGATATCTCTTAGGAACATAAAACTTAGGAATCTGGTATCCTAGGCAGAACACTTCTTTTGCTATTATTGGATATTTTGATTCTAATTTTATAGGATATAGGATGGATAGAAAGAGAACTTCTGGGACTTGTCAATTCATAGGACAGTCTTTAATCTCCTGGTCTGGTAGAAAGAAAAAATTTATTGCACTTTTCACTACTGAAGCTGAGTATATTGCCTTAGAGAGTTTTGTGGCCCAAGTCTTTAATTGAAGCAGCAAATTCTTGATTTAGGATTACCTGTAGGCATAATTTCAATCATTTGTGATAACATTAGTGCCATCTATATTTCTAAGAATTCTATCCAATATTTAAGGACCAAATATATTGACATAAGGCATCACTTTATTAGAGACCATGTGACCAAAGGAGACATTGAATTACACTATGTGGCAAAAGAGAATCAATTGGCTCAAACTTTATTAAACCACTGGCCTTTGACACATTTAGTATTTTAAGGACCCGATTTGGTGTGATTGATATAAATGCATGAACTTGATTTATACTTATTTATGAATTTTATTTTTCAATCTTTTATATGTTGTTTTCTTATATTGTTGACTATAGTTTTCTTTGTTTATTTTTTGTTAATCTTTTCATATGTTCTTTTTTGTTATTTTAATTTTCTTCATTTTAGTTTTATTTTTTTTCTTTGATAACTGCTTAATTGATATCTTGTGCCTTATTTTTATTTTTGAAAAATTTATAGTCAATATTTAACATCCCTAAATCAGTTAAAGGGAGAAACACCGTTGATTATATCCCTTCCTCTAACTTCTTTTAGTGGTGTAATTTTCTTTTCTAAATAAAAATTTATCTCAAAATAATAACTGGAGTTTGCGAATTAGATCTTTTCTATTTTGCTATAGTAATCTATCTTAAATAAATAATGACTTTAATGCCTTCATAGTTCTATCATTGCATTTATCATATGAATTTGATTTTATTTTGTGATTTATTCTTTCTTATATTAGAGAGTGAGTTCTTATTCTCTAATATATGGAAGATATACTCACAACTGAGAGTATTTAAGAGTTTTGAAAGGGATCTAGCTTGCAAAAAAAAAATGTCAAGGGCATAAAATGAGCCCAAAAAAGAAAAGAATATTAAAAAGATATGTAATGACCACCAAACAAAATTGAAAGTGTATCAAAAATCAAAAGATGTGCAAAGTGCACCAATCAAGTGACAAGAGGCATAAAATGATCTCACCAAAAGTAAGTTTTCTTCTCTTTCAAACTTTTAAATCTTAGAATAATTCATGTGTCACTTGATATTTGTAAACACTTTTATTCAAAATTCATGATTATGGCTAATTACTTTCGTATACTATTCTATAAGATATGTTTCTAGATCCAAGTTTTGAACGGATCTCTTTTTCTTATCCAATTGGTATACTATTCTGAGTTAGATCTTTGTTATCAAAAGATGGTTTGCTTTGTGAGAAGTTTGAGCTAGGGCTAACAGAATTGGTTGTTCTACCATTTGTTTGATTTCGATGATGTTAACTAATTGATTCTTACAAATTTTTTAATTCAATCACATAGAGAATTTATTATATTTGTTCTTTGATTAAAAAAAAACTTATTTTTTCATTCCTTTTGTCATTTATTATCGTTTTTTTCATTTTTTTTATTTTACTATTAGTTTTCATGTTTTTGGGCCTTCTCTGATTATCTTCATCCATCTCCTGAATTTCAACTTTTTATTCCATCGACTTGGATGATCTATTCAATCCACTCTTGAAATTCTATCTAATGACAGATATGACTTCTCTATTAATAATTGTCATGGATGATAAAATATCATCCTTAATGATCTGATTATCTTCTGCTTTAATTATTTGTGATCATCCTAAATGATCCTCTTTGTCCTGGATGATCTTCCTCAATTATTAGTGATCATCCTGGATGCTCCACCTGTTCATCTTGGATGATCCACATTGTTAAATTCGTTCACATCTTTAATTCGAATGGTACAATCAATTATTATCGATCATCCTGGATGATTCACCTAATCATACTGGATGATCTGCTTTTTCAACAATCATCTAGAATGACTCATCGGGAAGATCGCATGTGTCTTATCATCTTGGATGATGTTTGATCATCTTGGACGATATTATTGCCTTTTTGACCAATCGACAAGGAAGTAATTTTTTCATCAGATCGTCTTGGATGATTCGATGATTGTCCTGGATAATCAGTTCATTTATTTATAAATTGAGGATGATAAACCATTTTTATTCACCAAAACCTCTCCTTTCTTCCTTGCCTCATTATTTCTTGAATTTTTTTACTCATGGCTAGACGAAAGATATTTAGAATGTTTGTTGGAAGTTTGTCGACGGCCAATCTTAGCCCAAATTTCACTAAGGCAGTTGACCAAGCCACCTATCTGCGATGTAGGATAGTTGGAATAACCTAATACCGGACTGTAAACACATATATTCTTTCTTATCCTATTCTCAATCTCTTTGCAAACACATGTCTGACCTTTATCCTTACCCTTGTCGTTCCCTTCAATTCTGAGTTGTTGTTCGAGTTCTTTACTAGCCTCTATATCAACTCCACCTTCACTACACTTCAATCACATATTAATAAGCATCCTATTAAGATTATCTATCATGACTATCATGAATTCCTGCAACTGTCCACCAAAGGAGATAAGCTCCACCTCTTATGTCAAGACCCCAATTAAGATTGGACTCCAGCCAATCACTTTCTTAGTAACACTATGGTCTCCTATCATGTTAAGGAGTCTAACAGCATACTCAAAGATGCTAGGATAATCCAACATGTCCATCATACATTAGTTCTTCTAAAAGTAGGTGATCGTATTCACATCACTCTACTCCTTTCGATCACTACTTTTTACATCATGGCCCACCATGATTTTAATGCTATTAGTCTAATTTTTTTATATATTGAGAACCTCACTAGAATTAGGGATCCATGTCATAGAAGGAATCCAAATCTTGCCATGGGATACATCATAACCTACGTGCTAGAATCCAAATACAACCTTTAATATCCTGCCACTCCAAACTTTCAGCCTTCCTTCTACGTCATTAACACTTTTCAAATTCTTCACAGTACTCATCTCCACCCAGAGTAGGAGAAAGCTGAGGGAGCTGAGGAGGAGGCAACTCCTACACCTATTCCTAAACCTACTCTGCTCCGCCAGTACTCTCAGCTGGATATATTAATGGAATGGTTTGACCAGTGGAAGGCATGGTTCGAGTCCTACGTTGCTGCATAGGAGCAATAATATGCGGAGGATGTTGCTCGGTATGATTCTTATGTGGATCACCACCAACAAAGTATGACCAGGACATAGCCTGGTTTAGGGAGCAGTTTGCTACTCTTTTCAGTCTCTTTTAGACGCCACCACCACCTCCTTGTAATGATCAGGGGACATCCTTCTTTTAGTTTGTTTTCATGATGTCATCTTTTTTTATGTGTGATGTAGTTTACTTCTATTTTATTTTTTTCTCTTTCCCTCCTCCTTTTTGTGATGTCAAAAGGGGGAGTAGTTGAATTATTTTATGATGTTTTGGTGTAATGTGTACTGTGTTCATTTTCTAGTAAAATTTGAACTTCTTGATTCACTATTTTTTATTCTGATGTTTTAATTGAACTACTAAAATTATTTTTTATTTGCCATCATCAAAAAGGGGGAGATTGTTGTGAATCTGATTTTAGAAAATATAATTTTGATGATAGCAAACATTTTTTATACTTCTTCTTTTCTATGATTGCCTTATCTACTAATATTTTAGGTCCACAAGATTGAGTGCAACTCAAGCCAACTCAAGATTGGGTAGACTAGGACTGAGTCAGTTTATAATATTTTACCTTTTCTTAAGTCAATTGTATTGATGTGGATCCTGATGCAAAGTAACCTTGCACACACACACTCGAGGGAAAAATTTTTACTTTTTTAGAGTTTTTTATTTTTGATCACATCATCCAAGATGATCCAAAAATCATCCTGGATGATCCGTTAAAAATAGAAACCCTAATTAGGGCATCCTGGTTAAGGCAGCCATCATTAAGCAAATTGTCCTGGACGAAGTTTTGATTGTGCTAGAAGAAGTTTTCATTGTCCTAGACGATAGGCTCAAATCAAAAAAGATTAGCTGCCAAATCAATTTAGGTATATTTTATTTTTAGACATTATCTAATACATCATCCTAGATTATGCAGTATAATTTTTCCTAAATTGCTCTAGTAATTAAGAAAATCAATTAAGGTTTGATTGCTCGATCATATTGTCCTTGACAATCGCAGGATCGTCCGGGATGATCAAAAGAAAAACCTTAATTCTTCCTGGATGATCCATAATCGGCCTAGCTCCATTTAGGGCAATGTTTTGGATAATATATGATGCTTTGAACTAATAATCTCGAATGATCATGAGATTGGCCTAGATGATCTAGTCAATTTTTCATCGTCCAGACATCCATCTAGTGCGATGTTTTGGATGATATGTGATGTTTTATACTAGTCATCTCAAACAATCTTAAGGTTATCTTGGATGATTAAGTTACTTTTTCTTCATCTAGACATCTATTCAGGGCGATGGTCTGGATGATATTTGATGACTTGAACTAATTTTACAGGATGATATCTTTTTATCCTAGATGATATGAAAAAATTAACCTTCTGATCATCCAGACTCTCCAAAATCATCCTAGCTAATTGAGCTGAATTTGCACTGATTATACAAGACGATCTGCTGATCATCTTGGACGATAATGTCAGTTTGTTACAATTAAGAAAAGATCTAAAGCTCTTCTATATAAGAACTCCTATTTTACCCATGAGTGCATCTTTTGCTGTTGTCTTGACCTGAGAGAGCCAAGAGGAGAGGGAGAATAAAGGGGAGATAGAGAGAGGATTTTATGAGGTGGAGTTTGTGAGGGGTTTCACAAAGATTGCTCCAAGTAAGGATCTAAGTCATCTTCTTCGATCATCATCCCTAGTTCCTTGGAGGTTCAAGAGAGCTCTACTTTAGTAATTGATCGAGGTTCTCTACCTGCTTCAGGAGGAAGCAAAAGGACTCAGGTTCTTTGCCTACTTTATGAGGAAGCAAAGACTTAAGTTCTCTGCCTGCTTCATTATCAAGCAAAAGGAGTCGAGTTCTCTGTCTCATCTGTGTCGATGAAAAGGAGGTTTATACAGGCTTCTCTGCCTTGATGTGGGAACAAAAGGAGAGTCATCAAGTTTAGTGCAATACCTAGAGGAGAGACTTTGGGGAGTGGGCGTAGGTCAAGTTAACTGAACCATTATAAATTTCTGGGTTCTTTATTACTCCTTTTTCCGCATTTAGTTTTCATACTTCATTTTCTTTGTGGTGAATTTTTGTTTGAATTAAGTTTGTGTTTTTTTATTGAGAATTTTTAAAATACCAATTCACCCCCCCCCCCTTTTGGTTAGCCTTGGGCAAGTTCATAAGGGCTTAACACCCCTAACAAACTTTCATGGCTCACATCTTTATATCTACTTAAATTTATAATATATATTTATTTGTGTGTGTACAAACATTTCAGGAACACCATGCACCATCTAATAAAGATTCAAATCTAAAGATTGGGTATAATAGGTTATGTTATAAAGATTTTTATAATATTCATTGATGTATTTTTTATTTCTTTAATCAAGTCCTGTAAAGGTGTTTGCTAGCTTGGTGAAAATCCACACACACACTCAGGAGGAGTGAGATTGAGTCAAAACTAGATGTTTAAATTTTGAACTAATTGTACTATATGATTTATATCTTATTATACAATCAGCTCATCTTATTAATCATACTGGATGATTTAGATCATCCAGGATGATCAAATCATCAAGTACGATCAATTATGATCATGAAAAATATCCACCAATCATAATTTAGGTAAGATTTTAATATTCAAATTTTGATCTTGGATGATCTATAACAATCATGCTAAAATTGATCCTTTCATTAGGGGACTAATTATAGTAAGATCGCTTGATCAAATCAAACAGGATTACCGATGATGAATGTATTGGACGACATGAGAGATACATGGGATGATACTTGATCGTCCCATATTATCTAAGAATAAATACCATAATTATTCATCTAATCATCTAAAATGATCCCCAATATCATACTAGATGATCAGTATAAATTTAAACTAATTACCCTATACTTTTCAGTGATCGTATAGTATTAATAGGTCAAATTCTACATATTTTACTGGATGATCCTATGATCGTATTGTATAATATTTGATGATATAATTAAGTTTCTATGATTTTTTAAAGCCCTCCATTTAAGCTATCTTATAAGACTTTGTAAGTGTATTTGGCATGCATTAATTCTCCATTCTTCTAGAGAAAACTTAAAGAGAGAGTCTTGAAAGGGAGAGAGGAAAGGGTGGAGTTTGAGAGGGAGAAGATCCTTATGGGGTTCAAGGGAGGGGGTTTTTGCACATTTTCTTTGGTAATTTAATTCCTTAGTATGATCGCATTCAGGGTTTTTCTAAAGGGAGGTTTTGGGAAGAAGATCTCTTTGGTATCAAAGGACCTAGCTACTCCACCGCACCAGGAAAGGTTAAAGTGATTTCATGTTTTTTGCCTCATCAAGAGGTTGAAAAGGATTTAAGGTTTTTTTCCTCCCTAGGAGAGTGAAAAGGAAAAGGAGTCAAGGTTCTCTGCCTGTGAAAGGAATATGATCCTCTGCTACACTAGGTTGGTCGAAGAGAGTTTATAAGGGTTCCGCCTAGCTATGAGAGTCACTAAAGAGTTTATTGCAATACCTAGAGAGGGAGTCTCCAAGGAGTGGACATAGGTCAGGTTGACCAAATCACTATAAATCTCTAGTGTGTTTATTCTTAGTTTTATTTTTCTTCACATTATTTTTAGCAATTATTTCTATATTAATTATATGGTTAAAAATCTCTAATTTTTGATTATTGTGTAATTACTTTGCTTCTGCATCAAGAGATAAATATATCTATTTTTAAATGATGAAAAAGCTTTAAAAGGGGATTTTTTTCTTTTTGTTTAAAGAAGATTTTAAATCAACAATTCACCCTTCTCTTGGTTAGCCTCGAGACTACTTTTATAAGGTCTAACAACCTTCATGAAATTTCAAGCGGTATCAAAGTGGGATTAATAAATTAAGTTTTAGAAAACTTTTGAATAAAGATCAATATCTAATTTGGAAATTGTAATACTATAGGAGGATTTTCAATCACATGACCACCTTTATTTAAAAGTATTTCTTTTTATTTTTGGAAATTTTACATGGCTAATTTCTTGCAATCAATATATTATTGAATGTGGCATATGATTCAAAATGGTTATTTTGTGTTGTCACGTATTATAGATGGAGTCTAAACTGATATTCCTTTTATTGAATGTAATAGAATAGATTAAATTAATGCTCAATTGAATATTAAATGGTTGAGTTTTTTTTTTTTTGTGCTTTGAATTCTAAAGATTGGATGAGAATCTCTATATGTACTACTGCCAAAGAAATTTAGAATAGATTATACACTACATACAAAGGTACTAGTGAAGTCAAGTAATATAAGTTAAATATCTTAATGCATGATTATAAACTTTTTTGTATGAAATCTTATAAGATTATCTTAGACATGTATTCTAGGTCCACTCAAATTATAATATTATTACAAGCTTTAGGTAAAGAACAGTCAAACTTTAAAAAGGCCAATAAAACTATATATTTTCTACCTAATAAATTTCATGCTAAAGTCACTGTTATATATGAATCAAAAGACTTGAAAGATTATTCTAATTATAATCTGATTGGCTCACCTATTTCCCACAAGCAAAGTTTGAGTTAAAATCTTTAGGATGCAGGTGAACTATAGTGGTAAAAGCTAAAGACGTGCAAGAAAGGGGCTAAGTAGATAATGAGAGTGAGAAGTTAGCATTAATAATAAGCAAATTGGAAAGTCTACTGAAGCATAAGCATAAGTATCAACAAAAGTGGAACAAAGGTAAAAATGATAGGAATGTTAAAACTTCCTTTGATGTTATTTATTTTAGGTGTAGGAAGCCCGAACATATGTAAAATAAGTGCCCTGATATAAAAACTCCTCATAAAAAGGAAAAGGGTAAAAATAGTCAAATTCTAAAAAGTGCAAATGATAAAAAGTAAAAATCTCTCGGGTAGACCTTGCTTCTAAATCATCAGACTAGGAGCAAGATAATGAGGTATAATATTATATTTGTGTGTTTATCTGTGTTATAGTTAATGCATGCATTGCTGTAAACCTAGATTCAAGGATTATAATTTTGATGATAACAAACATTTTTGACATTCATATTTTCTTACAACTATTACTACTACACATCTCTTTTGGTTATCTTGACTAGTAACATTTCAGGTCCATAAGGTCAATTACATTTCAAGCCAGCTCAAGTTTGGGTGGATTAGCATTGAGTTAGTTTATAAGTGTAATTCCAGTGTTTTTTTCTTCTCTTGAGTCAAATGTAATAAGGTAAAACCTGATGCTAAGTAACTTTGCACACACACACTCAGGGGGAAAAATTCTATAATTTTAAGGGTTGTTTGCTTTTGATTAGATAGTACATGATTATTCCAATTTATCCCGGACGATCAGTTACAAATAGAAAACCTAATTAGGGCATCTTTGTTCAGACAGCCAATTAAGCAAATCACCCTGGATGATATTAATATCGTCCTAGATGATAGGCTCAAATCAAAAAGAATAAGCCACAAAACTCTTTTAGGTATGATATTAGTTTAGAAATTATACAAAAATATCCCATATTATCTTGGATGATTCATTACATTCATGCCTAAATTAGTCAGGTTATTAAAGAAAGTAATTAAGGTTTGATTGATCGATCATATCGTCCTAGAAGATTGTAGGATCATCCTGGATAATGAGTTTGAAAAACCTTATTTTTCTCATGAATCACCTGGAGGACCAGAATGATTTGCTGGATAATATTCTTAATTTTGAACTAATTATATAAGATGATCCAATAATCATCCTTGACGATAAGTTATATTTCTTTATCATCCAATATATATATTCTGGATGACTAGAATAATTTGTTAGATGATAATCACTGATTTTGAACTAATCATACTGGATGATCCAAGAATTGTCTGGGATGATAAGTTATATTTCTTCATCATCCAACTTATCTCTTATGGAATACCATAATGATGTGCTAAATGATATGTATGGTTTTAAACAAATCATACTGGATGATGTCCACATCGTCCTGGATGATTAGAACAAATAGTTTATTCTAATTGTCTAACCCTCCCAGATCATCCAGTCTAAAAGATTTGAAATACACTAATCATACAAGATGATTTATCTGGATGATCTTTGATGGTAAACTACAAATTAGGGCAAATTTTAAGCCCTACTTTATAAGATCTCTTATTTATTGATATTGTGATCTTTTGTTATTGTCCTGACCTGAGAGAGCTAAGAGAAGGAGTGGGAGAGCTTGGAATAGAGAGAGAGGATCTTGGGAGAGGGAGCTTGTGAGGGGTTCACAAAGGTTGCTCTAAGCAAGGATTTGAGTTATCTTCTCCTTTCATCATCCCTAGTTCCTTGGTGGCTCTCGGGAGGTTATCTTCAGCAATCAACCAAGGTTTCTTTATTTTGGCACACTTTGTGCATTTACTTCTTTTATTCTTTATGTCTTTCTAATATTAGTAATTTAAAAAACAAACTTCACTAATAACAAAAATAAACCTATTGAAAAAGAAATAAAAAATAATAAGATATCAATCTTACAATAATTATAGTTTAGATATGTTTATCTATAAAAACATGAAATTCATCTCCTTATCTACATTTAGTCATAATTTAATTTAAACTTTTGAAAGATTAAATTTTATAAGGAAATTAATTTGTAGAGCAAAGTAATTTCTATCCCATTTAAACAATCAATTTTAAAAAGTTTTTCTCATTTAAAATATACAAACATTTCAAGAAATAATATTCAATGCAAGTTCATCATTCCATCTGCACACATATAACCATATGTCTCAAAAATATATCACCTTAATATTACATTATATATCACATCACAAAACATAAAAACACTAAACTCATGAAGCGTAATCACAACATCAAAAACAAACACTCATAAGAAACAACATGATAAAACTACATATAAAAATCTTAGGGGCCCTAGTCTGGAGGAGGCGGTTATTGAACATTGAAAAATAACTACTAATTATAGCTACATTCATGTTCATTGATTCCAACTGCCCACGAATCCACCCTATATCTTCATTGTAGTGAGCATCATATTAGTTAAGGTGAGTCTCAATTCGATGAAGGCGTTGATCAAAATGACTCTCTAGTTGATCAAAGCATTGGACCATCTCCTGATAGAAATTCTAATCAGGTCTAGAAGCTGGTGCTAGAGCAGGAGCTCCCCTTTAATCCTCAAAATCATCATTCTTTAAACTATGATCTCTCCCAAAAAGTGATTGAAAAGAGGCATCAGTGAAATAAATTAGAAGTTCTATGGGAGGATAAGGATGAATCCTCCCATATTTGCCTTATATTAAACGACTTTTTGTAAAATGCCAATTCTGTGGTGCCCTTTCACACAGACTTTTGGACCACACGGTCATACAAACAAACAGGTGTTCATCCTAGATGATCAAAATATTAAAGATTGATTTAAAGATGGTTAGGTTCATCCCCTATAAAAACTTACAATTGGAACATACCGATAAAATATAATTATATATATATAATCAAAAATAAAAAAATTGACCCCAACTGGTAAGCCGTCCCCATGCATATAGACAAATCTATATAAATTATACAATATGATAATGTCATCGTATAGTATAAATCCTATGAAAAACTAAGTTTTTCATGCTCAACTCTAAAACGTACTATGCACATGCAATAGAATTCATATAGGATAACAAGTTTTAGAGTTTTATGTATTTTCTCAAAAAATCAAAAAAATATTCATAAGTTAAGTCACATCCCACTTTTTAATCTATGATCAAGCTTGTCGGCCATCAAACATAGGTTCGTGACTTTCTCTTCTACTTTTATTTTTGAGGAATCCAAAGCTGAGTCTTGCCAAATTGCTCTCTGTAATTTCTTCCTTCCCTTCATCACATTTGTTTTCTTCTCTACCTTCTCCTTGCTATGATTTGCTTAAAGATTCGGGTATTTAGGTTTCATGTGTCCAAGCTCCCTGCATTCATAGCAAATAACATTGTTAGAAGCCTTAATATTTTTATGGAACTTACCTTTATTCCTCTACTAGTATCTCCTATACTTCCTTTTTAGAAAACTCCTGAATTACCTTATTATCAAGGAAATGTCATCTTTATCCTTATGTTGAGACTGATCACTCTTTGAATCATCCACTTTAAATGCTATGTTCTTCTCCTTTTGCTTCTCACCTATATTAATTTGTCTTTGAGTCTCTCCTTGCTCGTAAGCACTTAGTGATCAAAGAAGATTATCAATAGAATAAATAATTATATAGTTAGGATAGGTTGTTAAACCTATGCAAAAGTCCCAAGGCTAACCAAGGGGGGGGGTGAATTGGTAATTTTAAAATTTCACTCTTGAATTTTTCTAGAAATTTGATTCTCTTATATTTTTATGAAATTAATTTTTCAACCACAAATATAAAATATAGAAAAAAAAGTGTGGAAATAAAAATGAACAGAAAGATTTATTGTAGTTCGGTCCAATAAGACCTACGTCCACTCCCTTAAGACTCCCTCTTCAGGTATTACACTATTACCAAAGTGACTCTCCTTTTGCCCCCACAATAAGGAAAATAAGCCTTCATAATTTTTCTCTCTTCCACCAATCCCAAGTGAGGCAGAGTACCATCATCCTTTCACATCCTCCAGAAGTTGGTAGAGTACTGTCAACCTTTCACACCCTTGAAGTGTTGGTAGTATACCATCAATATTTCACACTCTCCAAGTATCGACAGAATATCATATCATCATCAAAGATCTTCTCTCAAGCAACTAGAAAGAAGAAAGGAAGAGAAGTAACCAAAAAATAAAAGAGATTCTTACAGTTAAGTAACCTTGTGAAACCTTCACACTCCACTTACAATAACTCTCTCTCAAACACTCTCCCAAAACTCTCTTTCACTTGATTTCAAAGAAAATATGAGGAACCAAGCTGACCAAGTTAGTTTCTAAGGATTTTTAATATGAATGACATAATAAATACCCAAAAAATTGAAAATTGTCATTTTGAGTAAATACGATTGTATAATATGATCGTAATTCGTATGTACGAATAGTTCAAAAATTGCTATGTATGAACCGGTATGAAATATTTTCATACATGAAAATTATCCAGTACGAACCATGTTTGTACTGTACAAACTGTTAAGAATTTTTTTTTTTGATTCGTCGAGATGAAAAGTTTCCCCACATTTTCCTACTCTGGGCATCATCTGTACGAACAAGACATTATATAGTACGATTCATTCAGAAAAATTTAATGTTTGTCAGGATTAAAAGGTTCCCAATATTTTTTTACTATGGATGTCATCTGTACGGATAAGGTATCCTATAGTATAATCTGTTCAAAAACAAATTGGGATTCGTCGGGATGAAAAGGGACCCATTCTTTTCATACTCTGGACGTTGTCTATACGGACAAGGAATCGTACAATACAATCAGTTTGAAAAAAATTGGGATTAGGGACTAAAAGGGACCCATTCTTTTAGTACTATGAACATCATCTGTATACATAAGGTATTATACAGTATGATTAGTTTATAAAAAATTAGGATTCATCAAGACAAAAAGGGACTCATTCTTTTCATACTCTGGACATCGTATGTATGAAGAACACTTCATATAGTACAAATAATACTTTAAAAAATTTCATCACTTAGTTTATCTAACTGCTCGTAGGAGGAAATAACTGAACAAATCATCCCGTATTAAATCAAATAATATATTATGATTGGTTCAAAAAATTACAAATTTTAAATACGCCTCCGTTGTGTGTATTTGTATAGCTACTAAATTAAAATCACACTCTCTCAAGCTCAATAAAAATAAAAATATAAACTCTATTTACAACCAATCCCAATCTAATTTGATTTGAAGTATTCAATAGTCTGGAATAAGATTTTCATAGAATGTTAGTACACAGAAACAACAAAAGCACTATATCCATTATGTTAGGAGAAATAGTAATTAAAATAATAAGATTTGGAATCATAAAAAATGCATACATTGCAATAATCTCAATCAATCAAAAAACTATGTTAGAACAATCTCAATAATCTCCACCTTTTTTATGATGGTAAAATAATTATTATTTGAGTTAACATTTATTCCATAAAATTCTCCTTAGCTCCCCCCTAATGAATGAACATTTGAATAGGAATATTCCATGAAGAGTGGAAAACATAAAAATAACAAAATCTTATAAACAACAAAAGTCCCTAAAAATAAAAATCCAAATACTAAGATATGAAAAGACACAAACATTGGCACGAACAAAACAAACAACAAAAACACAAAGAAAAATAAAAAATACCAGTAAAAAGATTCAAACAAAAAACACAAATAATATTTTTCTAACTGTTTTAACAATAACAAAAAGGGAAGTAGAAATTGAAATGAAAGATGTCAAACGAGAAATCAATAGAATTTATCTTAAAAGTTATTTTAAAATTAATTGAAATAATAATATTAATTTCATAAGAAAAAAAAAAAAGAAAGATTCAAAATTTTAAATCAAAGAGCAACTAAGATAAGAAAAGTTAATCAAACCATGATTTAGTATAAACAAAATAAATAAGGGTGATTATTGCAAAAATGATGAAATAAATTTTAGTTAACTTCAATTTCAATATTGAGTATAATTGAAATTAGATTGATTTGAATTTGAGATTAAATAATAGTGAAAAGAACATAATAAAGTCATATTTTTTTATTGGCGGCATTGCACATCTTTTTCAAATATATGTGGCACACTTTGTGCATCTTTTTTTTACTTGGGCTAATTTTGTGCCACTTTTTACTTTGCAAATCATTGCGCAAACTTTTAAATTTTGCACACATTGTGCATTTCTTTTTGGTATACTTTCTAAGTCTTTCCAAAATTAGTAATAAAAAAATCAACTTTCTATAATAATAAAAATAATCATATTGAAAAAGAAATAAAAAAAATATTAAAACATCAATATTGCAATAATGATATTCAATTATGTTTGCCTAAAAGAACATAAAATTGATCTCCTTAACTTAAATCAATTTTAATTTAATTTAATTTTTTCAAAAATTTTGATTTTGAAATAAAATTAATTTTGTAACGCAAGCTAATTTATAATACATTTTTAGATCAATTATAAAAGGGTTTTTGTATAGACAAACTTACATTTCAAAATAAGAACAAAAACAAATCCACAAAATATGTCATTTTTCATTGATATCAAAAGGATTTAAAAATATCAGTATAATGATATCAATGGATAATATTCAAAAAACAACACACATAATTATGTACAAGAAAATAGGGAATTAGCGACCATCAAAATTGGTCGCTGAAAATGTTAATTTTTTCGCTAAAACAAATAGAAGCCAAACATATTTGGGTCACTGATTTGTCGCAGTAGCCTCATCACTGAGGCTTTTAGCGGCCTTTTTTTTTGTTGCAAAATTAGCAACCACTAATTAGTGTTGGTCGCTAAAATTGGACATATTAGCGACTTTATTTTTGGATGCTAATGAAAATTTATTTGGATGCTATTTATTAATTTTAATAATTCATTTTATTACTAATTTTTTCTTATAGCGACCAAAACAAAAATTGGTCGCAAAATAATCAACAAAATAAATCATATTCCCTCTTTAATTTCATGACGTATTGATATATATTTATGGATATATAATTTGGTGATATTTAGTAAAAAAAGTTATTGTCCAATTATCATGCCTTGGATATAGAAATTAAGATCAATCCATCACTCTTTTATAAATAAATTTCATAATAGAGAAATAACCCAAATTTCATTAGCTTTAGGTAATAATAATAAAAAGCATAGAATCCAAAAAAATATACTCATTCATCAATATCATTATCAAGGATCTGATAGGAGAAAATAAAAACTTTATTCATTCATATACTTTTATATATGCATCCATCAATTAACATATGAAATATGATCATAGCAATTATTAATCATAAAATCATAATGTTTACAAAATGAAAACTTCTAGTCAACATAAATTTTTTTTTTTTAATTTTTATGTAAATAAATATAAAATTACGAAATTATTACTTTTTCTCATATAAGCTCTATCAAAGGCAAATGCACAACTTCAATCTTTAGTCATTCTAACACCAATCAATATCCTGTATTGTTGCACTATAGAACCAACTCCATATCCATCAATTTTAGGAGGATGGTTAACATTTTAGTGGACAGTGGCACTGTGGTGGACTAATTCTCTAATTATAGAGATGAAGGGGGAGATTCCATTGTCGCTTCTTACTAGTATTAGAGAATCATAGCTGCAAAGCAAATGAATTAAAGCGAATCAGTAAAATAATGTACTTTTGGGAGGCACTTTTAATCCTTGCATGTTAAGCTTTCATTTATTATTTCCTACTAGCATTTAA
The DNA here is from genome assembly GCF_001605985.2 of Dendrobium catenatum. Taxonomy (NCBI): domain Eukaryota; kingdom Viridiplantae; phylum Streptophyta; class Magnoliopsida; order Asparagales; family Orchidaceae; genus Dendrobium; species Dendrobium catenatum. The sequence continues at coordinate 241,664 of NW_021327559.1, read as the reverse complement.
TTTTAAACAATATTTAATTTTGAGTAAACTTTGTCGATGAGCTAATCTTAAACAAAATCAAACGAAACAAATTAATGTTGATGCCACTAACCAAGTAGCTAGATTCCACCAACCAAATCTTTTTGTGCTAGTCATGGGTTGTTCAATAATTAAGGTCACATTTTCAATAAATAATAGGTTATAGATTTCTGTTAATATCATTAATTGCATATCGAGTTGGTAAGTAGAGCGCTACCTTAGGAAATCAATGGATCATGGGCTATATGGCCCTTCTACTATAACCTCGAGGCATTGTAACGATGGCTGGCCTATATGCTCAAAGAGCTTATGAGTCCACCTCTTAGCCTTCTTTATAATGATACTGAGATTCTTCGGCTCCACAAAGAACTTCAACTTTGAGTACAAAAAGGCAACCCCTACATAAAAATTTTATAAACAAGATGATCAGATTATTTCAACAATTCTGATATAATTCAGGGTAAGAATGTAGGGAACATGGTATGCATACTTCTTGGCAGCATGTTTTCCTCAAAGCAAAGTTTAAAAAATTCTTATAGATATTTTGATTGTTCTCCTCCCTACAAAAGTTTAAGAAAAAAAAAACATTATCTACTATCATTTATGAATATGAAGAGTAAAAACTGAAGGAAATTCAAAAAATAATAATACTACTACAAGTTACACAAAATATATGCAGGCTTTATTTTGATATTTTTTCTCCTGCTTAAATATGTAAATGAAAAAATCATGGATCAAAATAAAAATAGTAACTATAAATAATAAGTCAAATTATTGCAAGTTTATTCAATAGAGAACTAGTTAACAGCTAGAGTATGCCTTAAATATGTAAATGAAGTATTCATGACAATATAAGTATTTTTATGATTTCGAAATCCTAACTTTTGAAACCCATTTAGAAACACATTTCTTTTCTTTATAAGTAAACTCCTTGTATAACTCAATCCTACTTAATTTCTACACCGTAATAAAATATATATCAGAAATTAATAGTTTTCAAAATTTAAACAACTAAAAAATTATAAATACATGGCCATATAAATGAGCTACGAGGGACTTTGTGGGAATTTCGGTGAATGACCTTCAACATCAAATGATTTTGATAGTTTGATTCTAATTTTTTCTATATTTAAAAATATTTCATTCAACATAATATAACAAACAAAAAATAATTAGAGGCAAAATTTAATTTTCGTCTGCTTGAAATTTGAAGATTTTTACATTAATGTCTTTTTTGTATATGTTCATCTTTTTTTCTTAATAGTATTTAATACTCTTTTTTCTCACACATATTCATTACATGATAAGAAGTTTCATATGTCTCTAATGGGAATTTAAGTAAATTAGCGAACCTATACTTTCTTTTACATTAAAGAAATACCTTAAATATTTCTAAGTCAAAAAAAAATTGCACAACCAAATCCAATCATCTAGTCTCTCAATAAGCTCTTTGTAAGGTTTATTTCTTGCTAACACTCCACCTCCAAGTTTTTTCTAATGTATATAGGCCTTTGAGCGAAAATCAAAAAATCTCTTGCTCATACTGTGCATCACACAGTCCTTTACATGTGCTTCTTTAATGAATATATTAATCTTTACCTACAAAAAATTTTCATGCAATCATATTACAAAATCAAAAATGAATGAGCATTTCATCTGTATAAATTAGACAAACTATAAAGTGAAATATTGAACAACAAGAGGCATTGATGCATGATTTAAACAAGAAAAATAATTATCCGCGGGGAACAATATAAAGCTTGGTGGAGATCCATGATGACCATCATAAAAAAAACTAACACCATAGTTGTGAATTCAATGTTGTATAAATATTTGAGATAAACATTCTATATCATAATTACAACAAAAAAAGGCTCTGTACCAATTATCCTGGGTGAGAGTTAACAATCCTTCTAAATGGCTATAATATTTGCTACCACTTTCTGATAAATTGAAAAAAAAGGCTCAAGCCTGTTAAGATCATTTTGGGAAAGTATATATACACAAATCATGAAGGTAAAGTGGTGTAAAAAGAAAAAAAAAGTAATAGAAAAAAAAATACTAGTAACTAATGCAATGAATCATCCGGTGAGCCAAACAACAAAAAACTTGTAAAGGCATTTGAAAATCATCCCAGATCAGTAATGTCTTCATCTACAATTTTCTGTCTAGAGTATATTTATAAGTATTAGCAAATAGTAAAGTAAAGTGCAAGTCAATCCAGCCGTTAACGGCTCAAGGCAGTGAATGGCTAAGATGATTTCTGTGGTCCTTTGCACCTGTTATTGGTACCAGCTGCTGCATTAGTTAGAGCTGAAAATAGAGAGTATGGAGCAGGTTTGGAAGGTGATGTGCCATCCAAGGTTTAATTTACTCTACACTCCTAATACACCGAACAAATTAAATAACCCCTTAAAAAAATACATTTCAAAAAAGACCTAAAGGTGCAAGTGCAATGACTATAGATGCTAAGAGACTTGCATGTGAAAATAACTTTGAAAATGTGATTTATTTTTTCTGTAAGTGGATTAATAAGTAAAATCTAATGCTTTCAAATACCTCTAATGCTCTTATAGAAAAAGAGAAGTGGTCAGAAAGCTTGATTCCTGTTTTTCATCCTATGGGTATTTATAAACAAATCATGTTCATAACAATATAGTAAACTATTCAATTCACAAGAAGAGAAATAAGTATAGTTTATTTGAAATGTTATAATGTTATTACATGGCTTGGCCATTGGCCAAAGTTAACAATCCGTGTTAGATAAAAAAAAAATTAACCAAAATTTGAGAGTTTAATATATGAATACAATTATCTATTTAATCCAATTTAGATATATTTCCATTTGCAGGGTGATACCTTTTTTATTTTTATGTTGGTGATTTCTTGCCTAAAATTCATCTCCAAGATATTATGCCATAAAACCATCCTAGAACTTTATAAGAAAGCTTTTCCAAACTAAAAAGAATCATACATTACCAATCAAAACTAAGCACGTGTTAATACTTACGTGCAAACCAACCCTTCAAAAGAGAAGTGAAGATAAAAGAGGGTTGGTTGGCCTCTTTGTGTTCAAATTTATAAAAACATGTAATTACAACTTACAAGTGTGCACTACAGAAAAAGAGGTCAGGCAAAAAAGGGACTAGTTTCAAACATGTTGTTCCACTTTGAATGAATAGTTTCTAAAACACCGCATTTGTTAACAAACTCATAGAAAGCGGATAGAAGCACTGTAGTTCTTATTATTAATTTTTTAGTCGCTATGTTAAAAGTAACAAAAGGTAAAATATAAAGAGAAATGATATTCATAAACGGAATTGAATTTATATCACAAATAACTAAAACCATCATTAAAGTTCTTACCATCAATTTTTTTAAAAGTATATCTTTATCAATATCACTAACTTGATTCCATCTTTCGACTTGCATGGGTGCAAAGTTTCTAATTATGATACCCGCTTCTCTAGACAGCTTTGAGTGATGCTCTCCAACTAGCCTATTCAAGCCCTCTGGAATGAATATTGATACCTTACCTTTTGTTCTGTAATGTTCTTCTAATGCTACACCTCTATTTGGGCCCCTTTGTTTTCTCGAATTTGAAACTGAAAAAAAAATAACTTTATTTTTAACAATAAATAAGGAAATTATTTATATTTATAATATTTATTAAATTTGAGCAAGTCATAAGTAATCATACCAATCATAGTTGTCTCATTATCTGGTGCAGATGGATTAGGTAAATCTAAGCTATCATCCATTAGAGATGCTTCTCCTATAGACAAACCTCCTTCAATTGATAAATACAAATAATTAAGTGTAAGAACTTCTAATGTACAAAAGAAATTATATTTGTGAAACAATAGCATTTAAGATTATAAGAAAAAAACATTAAAAGGATTTTAACAGACTAAGCAAAAAAATAACAACTTACCATTATTACCAGTAGAAAGGACACATGAAGCATTATTTTTTTTTTATATTGCATATTATGACTAGTTGACGATGCAAACAAATGTGAGTAGTTTGCAATTGTTCGAGAGCTTATCCATTTTCCAGGAGCCATGGCTTAATGAACTGCAAAATAAAAAAACAGAAAAATATTATTGAAAAGCAATGATATCATGTTATTATAATATATGAAACAAATAAGTTATAAATAACAACATAGTCTTTATCACTATCAATGTTGATATATACATTAACATCACCTTCACTATAATATTTAGCTAATGTTTCATTATATTCCTCTTCTTTATCTTCATCACATATAAAATCAGCAATATGAGTTGATTGCACATGCACATTTTGTATAGAATCTAGAATTTCTGACTTTACATCTTCTCTATTTAAGGGTCCCATCTCACCAAAATTATCTTGGAAGTTCTTATCATTTTGTTCATCTTGTTGATACGCTATATTTTCTGTCTATTGATCAGTGTTAAGTTGATCTTCATTCAAGTAATTCATGAGGGTGGGATCAAATAAATGCCCATGTTGCACTTTCTATACAACATGTGAAACAGCTCTCAACTTTGTATCTTAAACATAAAATACTTGAGTAACTTGACCTGTTAATATGTACGGATCATTATCATACCAAGTTTTACATATATTTATAGATGTGAAATCATTATCAATTATAATGGTCTTTTTATGCTCAAGATCAAACCATTTGCACTTGAACAATACTACATGATTTCCATCAATATAGCTCAAATCAACAACATCAGTTAAAATTCCGTAGAAATCAATACTTTCATCTTTATGAGAACCCTGAACTGATACACCACTATTCTGGGTTACCCTCCGAATATCACGTTGGTTGACTAGAAACTTAATTCCATTAATAATGCACCCTGAATATACATTAACACGAATATCTAGACCCATTGCTAAACAATAAAAATCTTCTTTATCTTCAAGTGATCCATGAAGATTCAAGTTCTTCATCTAAGCAAGAAAAGAATCTAGTTTTGTGAAATTTTGAATATTAGAAAAAAATTATAAATTTAAATAGTAAAAAAGAAAATTAGAAATTGAGTATCTCACTCTTTGTTCAAACCATAATGGAAAATATTATTTTTGCTTTGTTGCCACATCTTGAATAAATGAATCTTCTTTTCTACGCTCATTTTAATGTTCACTAACACATAATTTTTAAAAAATTAAATTGCAGATAACATTATTTGTAAATAAATTTAATATAATTAGTATTTAAGTAAATTACATACCAAAGGTATGACTTTAGCTCTTCACAATTGTTAAGAACATACCATCGAACTAAATTGTACTCACTCCAAGATAATGTAGTGAAGAGTGGTTGACCAAAAGGATGAATCCTTCTAGAGAAAATTGAAAGTTGATTTTCATGCAAATGAACATCATCATTATATTCTTCATCTTGATTATTTTTACTCTTCATTCCACAGAGGTATCTAGAACAAAATGTTAATGCTTCATTAACAACATAAGCTTTTGAAATTGATCCTTCAAGGCGAGCTTTGTTCCTAACATTCCATTTATGAACCCTTAGATTTCTAGCATATAAAAAAATTAAACAAAATTTATGCAAATAATCAATAAAAATATATAAGACGTAAAAGTTATTAGCACAAGAAGTAAAATTTCAATTGGATACATCCACCTATACTAAATAGGTCCAGCAAGCCTAGCCTCACACAACAAATGAATAGCCAAGTGAACCATTATGTCAAAGAAAGCAGGTGGAAATATCATTTTTAACCGACAAATTAAATTGATGATCATATCTTCTAATTTCTCCAAGACATCCAATCTCAACGTTTTAGCACATAGTTTCCTAAAAAATATTGACAAGTCATTTAAAGCATTATTTACATCCTTATTTAAATATCCATGCAATCCTAAAGGAAGGATTAGTTGTAACATAACATGGCAATCATGGCTTTTTAATCCCATAAGTTTACCATTTCGAATATGTACTGATCTAGATATATTTGCTACATAACCATCTGGAAACTTTCTTGATATAACAAAATTGAGAAACCCTTCTATCTCTTTTGGAGATAGTATGTATGAGGCTGGAGGTTTAAGATACTTCTCACCTTATTTTCGCAAGTATAGCTCATGTCTTATGCCCATATCCTGTAGATCCAAACAAGCTTTTGCTTTATCTTTTGTCTTTCCTTCTATATTTAATAAGGTCCCAAGAATACTATCACAAATATTCTTTTCAATGTGCATTACATCAAGATTATGACATAAGGTGAGACATCTCCAATAAGGCAACTCAAAGAATACACTTTTTTTATCCAAGTTGATTCATGAAGGTTACATTTTCTTTTTCTACAGCTAGGATGCTTTCCGAACTTCAAACCTTTTAATAATTCCATTTTTGATGAAATTTCATCTCCTTATAAAACTTGAGGTCTCATCCCAACTTAATGCTTGCCATTAAACTTCCATTTTTTCTCCATTTGTGCTCTTTAGGCGAGATGCGCCTGTGACCCATGTAACAAATTTTGTTTCACAAATATTGTGAAGAAGTGTCACTGTCACATATTGGGCAAGCTTTATAACCATGTACTTTATGACCCGACAATATATCATATGCTGGAAAATCATTTATAGTCCATAAAAGAGTAGCATGCATTTGAAAGGTATTCCTACTTATAGAATCATAAGTTTTGACACCATTTACCCATAAGTCATTTAATCCTTCTATAAGGGGCTTTAAATACATGTCTATTTCTTTCCCAAGAGCAACTGGACTAGGAATTAGTTGTGTTATAAACATGAACTCATATGACATATAATTCCAAAGAGGTAAATTATATGGCATAAGAATGATGGGACACATGCTATATGAAGTTCTCATATTATCAAAAGGATTAAATCCATCTGAAGCTAATTCAAGGCATACATTACAAGAATCTTCTGCAAACCAAGGAAAACTAATATCAAAATCCTTTCAAACTTTAGAATCAACTGGATGTCTTAATATATTTTCATCCCCAAACTGATTATTCTTATGCCACCTCATTTCATGAGCAATTTTTTTTGACATATATAACTATTTTAATCAAGATGTAATGAAAAATAACGTAGAATTTTTATGAGGAATTTTCTTTCCTTTTCCATCATTAACTTTCCATCTTGATTCCTTATGCTCATGACATTCTTCTTTAGCCTCATAATCTTTCCAAAATAAAGCACAATCATTTTTACAAGCATGAATCTTTTCACATCTCAATCCAAGGTCTGATAGAATCTTCCTTGATTCATAATATGAAGACGTAGTGTTTCACCCTTTGGAAAGATAGATTTTATGAATTCAAGGATCATGTTGAATGATTTATTTTTCCAATGATTAAGTAATTTAATGTGTAGTAACATTACAAGAGCAAAAAACATAGATAAATCTGAACCAGGGTATAAATCACGTTGTGCATCCTTTAGTAGTCTATCAAATATATTTCTTTCATCTTTGTCAATATTAAATCATGATGTTTCCCCATGACATGTCCACTCAATGTATGATGTTTGCATTCCATTAATTAGTAAATGATTCTCTGCGATACTATAAGTCTGAAAAAAAACATTTGCACAGTATCGACATGGGCACTGAATCTTTTCCTTCTAAGGATTATTTTCATGGGCAAATTTAATAATTGCAGTGACTCCATCCTTATATTGTCGCAAACGTCTATCATTGAGATTAATCCAACTTTTATCCATTACTTTTACCTAACAAAATTATGAAGTAAAAATAATTATTACATGTCTAATCTACCCCTTCTCAAAAATTAATTTAATTTAGCTAAATATTCATAAATAATATGCTTAAAAGCATTTCTCATTTAAAACTTTTTTTTGTAAAGACAATAGAAAATTCAATGCTAATGGAAATACATGAAGTTTGAAGAAGATAATAAAACTTTATAGTCAACAATGATGATAATCTCTGTATTACATATAAATTTTGGATGATATAATAATATTTTGAGAATCAATGTCAATTATCAAAACAAACATCAAATATGCTTATAATTAAAATCAATAACATTCATTTTTCATCTAATGAAACAACTCTAATAATATTCTGATTATTTAAGGAGCCAATAATATATATAAATAAGATAGTAAATTCTCAATAAACATCTAAGTAATGAATTGAGCAGCTCAGCATAGAAAAAAAATACAAATATTTAGCTCTTTTAACAAAAAATTGGAAAATAAAATGGCTAATGGAACCGTATGGATGGAGCAATGCATAAGCCATGGGAAAAGCTCTGTACAAGCTATGCATAGCAAACAAAAATCTTACCATAGAAATGCTATAGAATAATACTGGCCAAATCAATGAAATATGGTTTCCACAACACATAGAATAGGGGAACAAAAGGCCAAACCCACTGAAAATTCTTTAATAGTGCAACTTTATAGAATTAGCTAAAACATTGTGAGATGCAAACTAAATAAAAATATAGAAAAAAAAAGTTTGCAACCATAATATGGTTTCCACTGTGCATAGATCAAAGAAACAGAACACGAAACCAACTGAAAATTCATTAGCGATATAACTTCACTGATTTAGCCAAACACTATGAAAAATATCCCTCTAAATCAATGTGATTAAGAACTTCATTGATTAAGCATAGGATTTAAGTTATTCTGAATTAAAGGTTTATTAAATTCTAAGTTATACTAGAATTTAGGACTTTTTTAAAATTATTTAGTTATCTAATTTCTTTAGGTTGTTCTTTTTTTTTGGCTATTTATTTTAGAATTGAAGAATTTAGATATTTATGTAGCAATATTATCCACTAAGTTATTGTTAAAAATTTTTGTTTAAATGTGGGGTATATCAAAGCTTGTGACAAATGATATCGAATCATTTTTGGGGGATCAATACTATTATTTATTGATTGATAAATTAAACAGGAGTTGAGTAAAAAAGAGAGAAAGAATGAATGCAAAATAGTGAGTGGACTGCGAAAATCAACACATAAATAAGCATTAGATTTTTCCCTCTCAGACATTGAAAATAAAACCTAACCTCTTAAAGTAACTATAACAATTAATAATATTGGATGATTACATAAAAATGAAAGGCAAGCATACTATAAAGGAGATCATAGAATTTTTGATATGAAAAGAGAAAGAACAGTAAAAGGGATAACCTGAGAGGGAGAACAGAAGGAGGTGAGTTTACGGGATTGTACGAAGAATTTTGACACAGAAAATTCATATATTCACGCAAATTAAAGAGGTCATGGAGGTCGTGGCCGCTAAAGGTGGAGTGTGTCAATTGCAATTTGAGGTTGTCGTTAAAGAGCAAACCTTAAGGCGAACGTGAGTAGGGAAAAGGAACCGTCCGTGAGGTTTTACTCATGTATTTTTATTTAAATAAAAAAATAATATATATATTATAACTTATTTTATAAGAAAATTATTAGATTTCTCATCTTAAAAATATAAATATTAATTTTAATTTATTATTTTTTTATTAATTATTATTCCAAAAATATCCTTACAACCAAAATTTGTTTGGGGGCGCTGCCCTCGAAAACCCCCGTAGGGGCGTTGCCCCTTGACTCTGCAACCTGACCGGGCATGTCAAACCCCGCCAGGGGGAGTTCCCTCCATGGACCCCCAAAAAGTTTGTGCAAAACATGCAACAATTAAGGATAAGAACAAATAGGGGTTGATTCAAAATTAAGAAACTCCAACATATATTTTGTAAAATTTGAATGATTAATCAAATACATCATTTTGTTTTTTTTTTTTAAATCATTCATACTTCAACTTAAAATTTGTTTAAAAATAATTATCATTATATAAATTATTAATGATATTTATAAAATATTAATAATCAATCACTAAAATGACATGTGTATATTAGTGAAAAAATCTCTCTAAACTTTTAGCGAAAAAACTAGCAGCCAAATTTTTTTTGTGGCTAATATCAAGCTTACTTATTATTAGAGGCCTTACTTTTTTCGGTCACTAAAAGATATTATTAGTGACCATTTTTTTCTCTAATTTTTTTGGTCGTTAATGACCAATTTTCTTGTAGTGTCACATCAAAAAACTTAACATCTAACAACAAACATAACTAACATCAATTGAAAGAAAATACAACATAAACACATCACAAGAAAAAGTCTGATAGAAATAACATCAGAGAAGTACAACTAGAACTCAGAGGGGCCCTAGTCTTGAAGAGGTGGTTGATTGAACACTAATAAATAGCTTTTCATCATAGCTATATTTGTGTTCACCAAGTCAAACTGACCTTAGATCCGCCCTATATCTTTCTAGTATCTTGCATCCTGCTAGTTTAGATCAGTCTGAATTTGATCAAAAAATTGATGAAAATGACTCTCTAAATGATCAAAATGCTTGACCATTTCTTAAAAATAGAATTGATCAGGTGCAGGTGTAGGAGCTTCCCCTTCTTCTTCAGAATCTCCACTAGAACTCTAGTTTCTCCCAAACAAAGATCGAAAGGAAAGATTGGCATTTCAGTGGGAGGATCAGGAAGAATAATGTTATATTTCTTGTCTAAAATGTATGTCAATAAGTGTCCAAAGCAATATTCTTCTTCCTCTTGTGATGAGGAAGCCTAATCTCAGAAAGATTATTAATGTAATCCAGGATGAGTTGGGCCTCATTAATAGGTTATCCAGTTATGACCAAATATGTAATGATGGATAAGAGAGGAGTCATATTTATATGATCACCAACCATAGGAATGATTGAAATTCTTAAGACATACTGGATGATCCGAGCATTTTGGTTCAATGTGTAGACTCTCTCTAAGTGACATACTTGAGTTACACCTCTAAGAATTATATTGATCTCAGACCAGTCATAATAAAATTTAAAGGTTAAGGTGTAAGCTCTAGTGACGTGAGTCCTTAAGTGAAGGTAAATTCCTAAATCTTTCTTTGTGATTTCCACATGTTATTTTTTACAAAAGTGGTTATCCTAGTTTTATCTTCATTGAACCTCATGTTTGCTAAGAAATAATTAAAGGTCTTTTTATGGTAGGCATAGATCAAGGTTAGAATGAAAGAGAACTGGGTTGAAGGAATAAGTGGCATGATAGAAAAATGAATTTCATCTTTGATGAGTGAAAGTTCATTAGGGATATTAATCCCTTATGAACTAGCCCAAGGCTAACCAACAGGGGGGTGAATTGGTATTTTAAAAAATTCTGAATCAAAATAAAAACTCAAACCAAACCAAATTTCACCAAAAAGAAAATCAAAGAGCATAAATTAAATACATAAAAAGTAGTAATAAAGAATACTAAAATTTATAGTGGTTTGGTGAACTTGACCTACATCCACTCCCCAGAGGCACCCTCCGAATATTGCACAAAACTCAGTGTCTCTCCTTTTATCCCCATAATAAGGAAAACAAGCCTGTACAAACCTCCTTTCCACTAACATAGGTGAGGCAGAGAACCCGACTCATTTTTCTTCCTCTTGAAGCAGGCAGAGAACCTAACTCATTTCGCTTCCTCCAGAGAACCTCGATTAATTACTGAAGTAGACCTCCCTCAAACCCCTAAGGAACCAGGGATGATGATTGGAGAAGATGACTCAAATCCTTGCTTGGAGAAACCTTTGTGAAACCCCTCACAAACTCCCCCTCATAAGATCCTCTCACTCTCCCCCTTACTCTATCTCTCCTCTTGGCTCTCTCAGGTCAAGACACAGCAAAAGATACACTATTGGATAAAATAAGAGGTCTTATATAGAAGTGCTTCGAAATAGCTCTTAATTATAACAAACTAACATTATCATCCAGGATGATTTGAATATTGTCTTGTACGATCAGTATAAATTTAGATCAATCAGTTAGGATGATTTGGGATCATTAGAAGGTAATTTATTCATATTGTCTAGGATGATAGTATATCATCATGTACGATTAGTTCAATCTATTGAATATCATCTAGCACATCGCCTTGGATGGATGTTTGTATAATGAAAATATTACTTTATCATCCAAGATGATATCATGATCATTTAAGATGATTAGTACAAAACCATGAATATCCTCTAAAATATCATCCTAAATAGAAGTCTAGATGGTGTAAAATGGAATAGATTTTCTATGCCGATATCACAATCATCCAGTATGATTAGTTCAAAACATCACATATCATCCAGAGCATCACCCTTAATGGAATAAGGTTGATTATACATCATCCAGGAAGAACTAAGATTTGTTAACTAATTATCCCAAATGATCCTTCAATCATCTAGGATGATATGATCAAGTAATCAAATCTTATTTGCTTTCCTTAGTTACTAGATTAATTTATGCATAATTGTGTTGCATCAACCTGGACGATGTCTAAAAATAAAAGATGCCTAAATAGATATGGCGGGTAATGCTTTTTTATTTGAGCCTATCATCCCGGATGATACTAATATCATTCAGGATGATTTGCTTAACTACGGCTACCTTAACTAGGATGCCTTAATTAGGGTTTATATTATTAACTGATCATCTAGGATGATTTTTGGATTGTCCCGAATGATGTGATCAAAATAGAAAACTCTAATCAATCAGATATAATTTTTTCCTAAGTGTGTGTGTGTGTGTGTGTGTAAGGTTACTTAGCATCAGCAACCATATCAATTACAATTGACTCAAGTAAGAGTAAAAGACACAAAATATATATTAAAGGCTGACTCAGACCTAATCTACGTAATCTTGAGCTGGCTCAATTTGTAGTTTGATCTTATGAACCTAAAACGTTAGTGGGTAAGGTGTTATAGAAAAATAGAAATATTTGCTATCATCAAAGTTATATTTCTTGAAATTAGATTCGCAATAATCTTCCCCTTTTTATTATGACAAACACAAAAATAATTAAAGTAGCTCAAAGTAAAGCAAATTAATAGAAATAGTGTAAAACCATAAATTCAAATTTTACTAAGGAACAACACAATACAACTAAGCAACATACAAAAAAAATGCAAACTACAACAGTACAGCTACTCCCCCTTTTGACATCAAAAAAAGGAAGAGGGAAAAAGAAATCAAATAGAACAGAAACTACCAAAGAGTAAACTATAATAAGGAAAAAACAATATCATGAAAACAAATTAAAAGAAGGATGGCCTCTGATCATCTGAATGAGGTGGTGGTAGTGGTGGTGGCGGCTGAAATAAACTGGAAATAGTGGAAAAATACTCTCCAAACTAGTTCATGTTCTAGTCATGCTGTTGTTGCTGGTGAGCCACGTAAGAATCAAACCTAGCAATGTCCTTTGTGTACTGCTGCTCTTGTGCAACAATGTAGGAACCAAACCGTACATCCCACCGTTCAAATTACTCCACCAGCTAATCCAGTTGAGAGTGCTGGCGAAGCAGAGTAGATGCAGGAATTGGTGTGGGAGCTACCTCCTCCTTAGCTCCCTCAGCATCGTTGTGCCCCGGGTGGAGACGAGTATTATGAAGAACATGGAAGGAGTTACTTGAGTAGAAATCATGCTAAAAGTTTGGAGGGGAGGATATTAGAGGTTGTATTTGGATTCTAGGACATAGGCTATGATATGTCCTAAGGAAAAATTGGGCTTCATCCTATGTCTTGGATCTCTAATGCTCATCATGTGTTCAATGTATTAAAAAATTAGATCATATGCAATAAATTCATAATGGGCCATGATATAGAAAGTTGTGATCGAAAGGAGTGGAGTGATATGAATGTAATCACCAGCTTTTAGAAGAACAGAAGTACGAAGGACATGTAAGATCTTTCTAGCATCGTTGAGTAAGCTGCTACACTCTCCAATGTGATAGGAGGCATTGGTGTTCCTCAGAAAGCAATTGGCCAGAGCTTATTCATATTCAAGATCTTGAAACAAGATGTGAAGATTATGTCTAGTGGTGGATAACTGCATGAGCTCTTAACAGTCTTGATATATGATTTCGACAAGATGTTTATTCCTATAAGACTGTAGAGTAGTGAAGGAGGAATTGATGCGAAGGCTAGTAAAGAATACAAACAATAACTCCAAATTGAATGGGACGGTAAGAGTAAGGATAAAAGTGAGAGAAGTGTGAGCAAATAAGTCAAAAATAAGATAGGAAAGGATGTGAGGATTGACAGTTCAGGATAAAGTAATCTCGGTCATCTTGTATCATTAATAGGCAGCTTGATTGGCCGACTCAATGAAATGAGGGTCAAGATTAGCCCTCGAGGAGCTTCAAAAGGCATGCGAGAGCGCTTTCCACCAACCATGATCAAGAAAATAAAGAAACATGGAGTGTGAGTAGAAAGTAGAAGATTTGGGTGAGAAAAACTATTTGAGAGTCTTAGTTTTTAATGAAGCGGACCGATCACCCACAACAATCACAGTATCATCCAGGACGATCGGGTGAAATAATTACGTTCGGGATGATTGGTCAAAAAGGCAAAAATATTATATAGGATGATTAGATATTGTCTAGGATGATAAGATACAGACAATCATCCAGAGGAGTTATTCTAGATAACCGTTGAAAAAGCATATCATTTGGGATGATTAGGCGGATTGTCTAGGATGATCAGCAATAATTGATCGTACCGGTTGAATTAAAGTCGTGTAACTAACATACCACGTGGATCGTTTAGAACGAATAGGTGTATCATCCAAAATGATCACCAATAATTGAGCAGAGAAAGAAAAGATCATCCAAGATGTGAGAATTGTCCATGACTATCACAAATAATTGAAGCAAAAGATAATCAGATCGTTCATAATGATAATGAATCGTCTAGAATGATCAAAAGTAGAGTACTCAAATTAGTCGTTAGATAGAGAATCAAGAGTGGATTGAATAAATCATCTAGGATGATATAAATATCATCTATGATGATATGACAAAAAGTTTAAAAATAGAAGATGGATGGAGATGATCAAAGAATGGCCAAAAATTAAAAAAAAAAACTATAAAAGATAAAAATAAAATACGAAAAGACACAAAATATTAAAAGGAATGAAAAATAAAATGTTTTTTTATTAAAGCACAAATATGATAAATTATCTATGAGATTGAATAAAAATTTTGTAAGAATAAATGAGTTATCAACGTTAAAGTCTGAGAAATGGTAGAACAAACAATCTTGTTAGCCCTATCTTGGACTTCTCCCTAGGCAAACCATCTTTTGAAAACAAAGATCTAAATTAGAAAAATCAATTGGATAAGAAAAAGAGATCTGTTCAAAATTTGGTTCCAGAAAAAATATTTTATAGAATAATATATCAAAGTAATTAGTCATGATCATGAATTCGGAAATTAAGCCTTTGAAAAATATCAAGTGGCACATGAATTATTCTAAGATTTAAAAGATAAAAAGAGAAAAAGGCTTACTTTTGGTTGGCTCATTTTATGCCTCTTGTCAATTGATTGGCACACTTTGGGCATCTTTTAATCTTTGATATAATTTGTGTATCTTTCTCGATTGTGCATCTTTTGATTTGGCATCATTGGCCACTTTTTTTATTTTTTGCAAGCTAGATTTCTTTTCAAAACTCTTACAGACTCATATTTGAGAGTATATCTTCCAGATATTAGGGAAAGCTGATAATTCATTAGGAATATTAAGCCCTTATGAATTAGCCCAAGGCTAATTAAGAGAGAGGTGAATTAGTACTTTAAAAAATCTTTCGCAATAAAAAAGCTAAACCAAAATCCACCATAAAGAAAACACAATACAATAATAATAAAAGAAAGAACACACTAGATTTATAGTGGTTGGCTCAAACTTTGACCTACGTCCACTCCTCGGAGGCACCCTACAAGTATTTCACTAAACTTAGTGTCTCTCCTTTAGCCCTCACAGTTAGGAAGAGAAGCCCTTACAAAATCACTTCCACCTTCCTCGGTGTGGCGGAGTAGTCATGCCCTTGGACACTAAAGAGATCTTCTTCATCCCAAAACTTCCCTCAAGATAAGCCTTGAATTTGATGGTACTAAGGTGCAAGCTCGCCGGAGCAACCGTGTTGAACCCCCTCCACACTCCCTTGAAACCCCCTCCGAGGATTTCTCCCTCTCTGAAACTCCACCCTTTCCTCTCTCTCCCTTTCAAGCTCCCTCTTCAAGTTTCTTCCAGAAAAATGAAGATACAATGGCTACCAAAGACACTCTTCATGATAAAGCAAGAGGTCTTTAAATAGATTTAAAATTTTGACATTATCATCCAGGACGATCTCCGGATCATCCCGTACAATATGCATAAAAAAGAGAGCTTCCGAAAACCCTAAAAGCTCAATTTCGGTGCCAAACATCATCAAGGATGATTGCAAGATCGTCCCATACGATGTGATTAAAAAGAGGGCTTTAGAAAACCCTAAAAACTTAATTTTGATTCCTAAAATCATCCTGGACGATCGCAGGATCATCCTGTATGAAGTGCAAAATTTTACCTAATAGTCTTGGACAATATTAGGATAGTCCAAGACGATTAGTACAAAAAATGTACATATCAAACATATCAACCAGGATGACATTTGGATAGTCCGACATGATATAGAAGAAAAATTATGGTATTTTGTCCTGGCCGATTTGGGAAAATTAAGTATGTCGGAAAAAAATCGGCCAAGACGATATACAGATCGTCCAAGATGATATGATTGAGAAATTGTCATTGGCGGCTCTTTTCCATGATCATAAAGGATCATCCTGGACGATCCAAAATCGTCCAGTATGATTAGTTCAAAACTTGATCTTCTGGATTTGACTATATCTCACTCTATTGAGTGTGTGTGTGCATGGTCACCAAGCAAGCATACACCCTTATAAGACTTGACTCAAGAAATCAAAAATTACATCAATGAATATTACAAACCCTTTTACAACATAACATTATTCAACCCAATCTTGAAATCTAATTCTTTGTTTGATGTTGCATGGTATTCATGAAATATTAGTATACACACAAATAAACATATATTACAAATATAAGTAGAAAATAGAAAGTGAGCCATAATATTTGTTATCATCAAAAATATAAACTCATAAGCTTAAGTTGCAATAATCTCCGCCTTTTTGATGATGGCAAATCTTACTTGTTGAATTTACAAAATTGAAAATATTTTCTCCTAATCTCCCCCTTACTAGAATAAAATTATAAAAGAAGGGGAAGACAATTTTTTTTATTTTGTTTTGATTTTTGAAAGATATAAAAGATATAAATACAATAGTACGTTCTCCCCTTTTGACGTTATCAAAAAGAGAAGGGGCATGAAAAAGTCTTAAAAAAGAAAAAGTTACATCTTAATTTTATTCAAAAAACTTAGTAAGGAATGGACTGACACCGCATAATCTAGTAAAGGTACGAAATTTAGAAATTGTTAATCAAAGCTCAAGTTCTTTTAAAGGATCAAAAACCTTTTAATCCAATATCTAAATAAATGAATGAATTAAAAAAAGAAATACTGATTTATTTCAAAAACTCCTTTCATAAAACAATCTCATAGAAGATTAATACAAAAAGTGGTGAATCAAGAATCATGATTTTTAAGATCAAGTATCGAAAATATCAAAGGATTTTCTTATGCTTTGAGTAAAACAGAAAAAGTAACCATACTCTTTTTCGGCTCATTTCATGCCTCTTATCAGGTTTTTGCCACCCTTTGTGCATCTTTTTCTTTGGATACACTTTGTGTATCTTTCTCAATGTGGCGTCATTGTGCATCTTTTGATTTTGCATCATTGGCCACTTTTTTTTTTATTTGGCGTCATTGGCCTTTTTTTTTTTTAAATATAGCTAACCATTCTTGAAATTTTTAAAAACAATAGTAAACTATTCTATTGGACACAAAAAACACCTTGATTAAAAAATATTATGAGGTAAATTCCATACTTGCAAAAGATTCCTATGTGATAGATAAAATGTAGGGAGACTGAAAGTTCACTTTCAAATCCAAATTCAAAATATGAATGAAGATTTTAAATTAAAAGTAGAATAACCTCTTTAGAAAAAAGAGATTGAGCGTCAAAATTATGAGTTTCTTTTATATGACTGTTTTTAGAGAAGTCAACCATAACTTACATAAGAA
>NW_021327559.1:218287-220503 GCF_001605985.2 Dendrobium catenatum | reverse complement strand
CTGATGACCCGTCCGACTTTGTCAGGTCGTTTAGCATGTTGGTCCATGATTTTACTGCAGTTTGACATTACCTTTATCCCTTAGCGGGCCGTCAAAGGGCAGGCTCTAGCTGACTTTCTCGCCTCTCACCCGATCCCTGCAGATTCCCCACTTAATGACGATTTGCCTGATGAATTAGTCATGAGTGTGGAAGAGCAGAAGTCCCCTACCTGGGAGTTTTACTTTGATGGAGCCTCTTCCATCAAATCACTACGACCTTACGAAACTCCTGTGGTTAGGTAGGTTTGGGGCTTATTTTTATGTCTCCTGAAGGCCATACCCTCCGTTACTCCTACAGTCTTTCAGAGCCTCGTACTAATAACGAAGCTGAGTACGAAGCCCTAATTGTAGGACTTGAGTTGGCTATTCAGATGAGCATTGTGCGGGTGAAAATCTTTGGAGATTCCCAATTAATTATTAATCAAGTGGCTAGAATTTTTAAAGTTCTCAAACCTGAGCTCTTGCCTTACCACGATAGGGAAATGGATCTCTTGTGTTTGATCCCTGAAGTGACATTAGTTAGAGTCCCTCGATCTGAAAATGGTAGAGCGGATTCACTAGCTAAACTTGCTAATGAATTGGCTGACCCGAATGGAAATCCGGTGTCGATTGTTGTCCAGTATCGACAAGCCTTGTGTCCCGCGGACTTGTCTTCTCCCGATCACACCCTCACAGTCTGCGCTGTTGAGGAAGAGTTAGATTGGAGAGTCCCTTTTGTGGAGTACCTTAAGCGTGGTAAGCTTCCGGATGACCGCTCTCTTGCCACTCAGATTAGAAAGAGATATTTGTCCTTCTCTTATGTGAACAAAACTCTGTACCGATGCTCTTTTGACCAGATGTGGTTATGTTGCCTGAACAACGAGGAGGCTCGTAAGGTCATGGGCGAGGTACATGAGGGGCTTTGTGGTGCTCATCAGTCTGGACCTAAGAAGAAGGTCAGAATTAAACGCCTTGGTTATTACTGGCCGACTATGATCCATGATTGTATGGAGCATGCTAGGAAGTGCCACCAATGCCAGATTCATAATACTGTTATTCACCAACCTCCTAATCCGTTGCACCCCACTATGTCTTCTTGGCCTTTTGAGAGTTGGGGCACAGATGTAGTGGGTCCTATTGACCCTCCTTCCTCTAAGGGTCATAGGTTTATTCTGGCTGCTACTGATTACTTCTGTAAGTGGGCAGAAGCTATCACACTTAAGGAAGTTAAATCAGAAGATGTGATGCGCTTCTTTCGCGATCATGTTGTCTACCACTTTGGTGTTCCGCGCCGTATAATTTCGGATAACGACCCGTCTTTTAGAAGCACCAAAATTGCTAGATTTGCTCGCCGCCATAATGTAAATTGGCGCTATTCCTCGATTTATTATCCTAGGGCTAATGGTTTGGCTGAAGCATTCAATAAGACCTTAGTCCAATTGATAAGAAAGATACTTGTGACAAATAAAAGAGAATGGAATGATAAATTGCCTGAAGCATTATGGGCCTATAGGACTACATACCGTACTCCTTCTCGGTGTACACCATATGCTTTAGCTTTTGGGGTTGAAGTTGTCCTCCCACTAGAGGTCGAGCTCCATTCATTGCATGTAGCAGTTAGCCACAATCTATCCCAAGAGGATAATGCCCGACTATGGTTGGAAGAACTTGATGGTTTAGAAGAGCTCCGTTTGTAAGCCCATCAGAACCTTAAGTTGTATCAGGCCCTTATGGCCCAGGCACATGATCGTCTTGTCCGACACCGTGGTTTTCAGGCTTATCATCTCGCGTCGTCGTCGAGGTGGTAAATTTGAGCCCATTTGGGAAGGCCCGTTCGTTGTAGAGCAAGTATACGAAGGTGGATCTTATTTTCTAGTTGATGCGAATGGCGTTCATCCCATGCCCGTCATCAATGGGCAGTACTTGGAAAGTACTATGCTTGGTTCATCCCATGCCCGTCATCAATGGGCAGTACTTGGAAAGTACTACGCTTGAGTTTGCACATCACAAGGGGCATCCCACGCCCCTTATAAATATCTTTCTGTATAGATATAACTCTAAAAGATTTCTCGTACTTTTCGGCAGTCCGTGGCCATGACGATTTTTCCTCTACCACGTGCTGTTCGTCATGCAAAGTATGAGATCATCCTTAAGGGTTGTGTATAAATACGCCGTAGGGATGTTTGTGCTTACGTTTA
>NW_021327559.1:160373-217741 GCF_001605985.2 Dendrobium catenatum | reverse complement strand
AATTTACCTAAGAAAATTTCACTTGTATTTTAATTACTCATGGCCACGACGATTTGTCCTCTACCATGTGGTAACTAAAATATGAGCTTGAGATTTCTTAGATGATGAATTACTTACCTCTCTATTTTTCTCACAGCACCGCGCACATGTGCGTTGGGGGGTTGTTGAGTTTTCGCTTTATCCTACTAACAGACCTATGGTCGGGTAGAGACTTCGCTGTTTCGGGGCCTATGGCCAAGCGGAGGTGTTTTCTTTCTTTCCTTTCACCGCTAGACCTATGGTCCGGTGATTGTCGAGCTTCTCTTTATTCTACCGACAGACCTATGGCCGGGTAGAGACTTTGCTGTCGGGCCTATGGCCGAACAAAGGAGGATCTTTTCTATTCATCTTATCGACTGACCCATGGCCGGATAGATGTTGAGCTTCCCGTTTTGTCCCATCGACAGACCTATGGTCTGGTGGACATCAGGCTTTTGGTTGGTTACCCGACAGAGTCCCTGGGGGTACACTTCACCACCTCTTCATTCCCCCTATTTCCTTTTACCTGTTAGGGGGTTGTTGAGCTTTCGATTTGTCTTACCGACAGACCTATGGTCGGGTAGGGACCTCGCTATTTCGGGGCCTATGGCCGAGCGAGGGTGTTTCTTTTCTTCTTCACCAACAGACCTATGGTCAGGTAATTGTTCTTCTACCGACAGACCTATGGTCGGGTAGGAACCTCGCTGTTTCGGGGCCTATGGCCGAGCGAGGGTGTTTCCTTTTCACCGGCAGACCTATGGTCGGGTGACTATTCTTCTACCGATAGACCTATGGTCGGGTAGGAACCTCGCTGTTTCGGAGCCTATGGACGAGCGAGGGTGTTGCTTTCCTCTTCACCGGCAGACCTTTGGTCGGGTGACTATTCTTCTACCAGCAGACCTATGGTCGGGTAGGAACCTCGCAGTTTAGGGGCCTATGGCCGAGCGAGGGTGCTTTCTTTTTCACCGACAGACCTATGACCAGGTGACTGTTCTTCTACCGACAGACCTACGGTCGGGTAGAGATCTTGCTGTTTCGGGGCCTATGTCCGAGCGAGGGTACTCTCTTTCTTCGCCGACAGACCTATGGTCGGGTGATTGTTCAGTTTCCGCTTTATCCTATCGACAGACCTATGGTCGTGTAGGGACTTCACTGTTTCGGAGCCTATGGCCGAGCGAGGGTGCTTTCTCTGTCCCTTTCATATCACTGCCAGATCGATGGTCGGGTGGTCGTTGATCTTCTTTTCTCTCACCCTTTGACTTTTATTCAGATTGATTATTGACCCTCTTTTTCTTCATTACTTTGATATCCATTAATTGGTTTAGAATTGATTGCATCTCCGCTTAGTGAATCTCGTTGTTTGACCCTAGGGTTGTATCTTCCTAGAGTTAGGAGAGGTCAACGCCAATATATACGGTTCACCAATTGTTCTCCGCATATGTTGGGGGTCCGTTTGTTGACCTCAATTTTTGTCCGTGAGCCATTTTGACTAATTTGCCCGCGGTACACTTTGGGTGCCATTTCCGTGCGCTTTACCTGCTCTTTTCATGCGCTTTGCCCTCGCGTGAGCCATTTTGACTCATTTGCCCACGGTGCACTTTGGGTGCGCTTTCCGTGCGCTTTACCTGCGCTTTCCATGCGCTTTGCCCTCACGTGAGACATTTTGACTCCTTTGCCCGCGGTGCACTTTGGGTGCGCTTTCCGTGCGCTTTTTGTGCGCTTTACCTGCACTTTCCATGCGCTTTGCCTGCACTTTACCTGCGCTTTCGACGCGCTCGACTTAAGATTTTGCTGGACCCCGAACGGCTCCGCTGTTGTCCGCGACGAGTTCAATTTGACCTAAATCAATTTCAATTTGGGTTTAATTTTATTTAATCAAGTTGATTGAACTTAGCCCGATTCTAATCAGACCAATTTGAATCAAATTCACATTCAAATCTAATTCATGACAGCCTAAATTAGTTTTAAATAGATTTCGAATCGCTTTTAATAAAATTTGAATACGATTGCAAAATCGGGAAATTATCTCGACGGCTGCGATCAAACAAAATCTTCGTTTCGGCTGAAATCCTGCATCTCCGAGATTTTCTGTGACTCGAGCAGACATCGAGAAGCGAGGAAACAATTTTATGAAGTTTTTGGAAGCTGGAGCATGACGACGCGAATTGGCGGGCTTCCTCTTTTGTCAACGAGTGCGATTTACTCAAGAAAAAGCTCTCGACCTTGGGCATTACTCTAGGACTCTCTCTCTCTCAGTTTTTTTTTTCTAGCTCCCTCTCCCTCTCTCTCTCTCTCGGGATTCTTTGCTCAACCCGACCGACCTCCTTCAAGGCTGCAAGGTAAGTTTCCCTCTTCTTCTTCTCCTTCCTCCCCTTCTTCTTTCTCCCTAGTCTTCTTCCTCTTCTTCTTTTCTTCTTCTCTCCCTTTCTTCGTTTCTTCTTATTCTCTAAAAAAAAAATCTGAGAATAAAACTGCTTTGAGTTGTTCCTTTGTTCTTATGTCTATGTCTCCTCGATGATATGATTACCATGTGGATTTTGAGCATACTTTGGTGAGTTGTTTAGAGAATTTTAGATGAGATTTAGGTGTGAACCACTGCTCTTATCATAACTTGTTTTATATAACTTTGTAAACTTTGCACCTCTAGTGTTTGATGAATTGCTCCCAAAGAAAGTCATGGGTATTTGTTAGCATTATGGATTTATTTGGTGAAATTACTCCTGTATGATCTTCTTCAATGTATTGTTTAGAGTCTAAAAAAATTAAAAAAATTCTGAAATGATTAGGGTCATTTGATGAGATATGCATAGAGTTATAGGCCCCTTTCATGAATGACTCTTCTTCCAACTCGTTGCTTGTTAACGAATGTCTTATGTTTCAAATATATGATGGTTGAAATGGTTTCGATCCTTGTTACAATTAGAGGATGCCTTCACTATTATTTCTTGTTGTCTAATTTTGCTACGTTTACTTGGCCATCAAGTGATGTCTTAATCCTCTTGTGAGATGTTAATGGTTGTTGTTATCCATGGATAGTTTCATAAGAAATAGATGAAACTTTTATGTTAACTCATGTTATTTAAAAGTAAGTTCTTTGCATATAGAATGCATTTGTTTATGATCTAAATCGCATGATAGTAGAAGTTTATATAGATGTCTTATTTTACTTATGTTGAGATGAGTTATCGATAGCTTTAGATTGGTTTTGCTCTAAAGGGTCTTTATACATTGTTATTTATGTTATTAGAATACTTCCTTTAAGCATGAGAAGAACAAATTATATAAACTCCTTTCTTATCATTGCCTTTTCTTTAATAGAATATGTTGAGTTCTAACATTAAATACACGTGTGGCCTCATGTTGGAGAAATTTTATATTTTGCTTTATATTGAGAAATTGTATGATTTGTTTTACATTAAGGATGCTTTGGGAAGGTTTTAGGAAATGCTTGGTATTAAATGATTTTATGGATGTCTTTATGGTTAAAGGTTTTGCTAATTGTTTTACATCGAGAGGCTTTATCGAAAGTTTTTTTTTTTTTTATGAATGTTTTGTGATGAGGGCTCTACGATGAGGGGTTTTTATAAAACCTTCTTGTTGTAAAGCTTTGTGGTTTTATACCCCACTCCAAATGAAGGGTGAGACACTTGATTGTAGGTTGTTTTTGGGTAGAATTTTGTGTCAAGATAGGGGATTTTGGTAAAGTTTGTTTTTTTTTTTTTTTGTCAAAACAAAATGAAAAGAAAAAAAAAAGTGATTTTTGGGTAGATGGCTTTTGAGAATTTTTGTGTAGTAGTCCATTTAGGAGTTCTTGTGAACTATTTTGAAATCTATAATTTGATGGATGGATTTATTTAGTAGGGTCATTTTAGTGTCTTTTGGGTAGTGAGTAGGACTTTTTCATTTGGGTTAGATTCTCTTAGTAATTCTTTCAAAAAAAAAAGAGTTTTTGGAGATTTAAAACTTTAGGTAGCTTTGTGTTGGAGGGTAGGTAGTGTCCTTTGGAGGCAAGGTACTCTCTATTCAAGCTAGTTTTCTTTAGTGTTGGCTTCTAAAGAAATTTATGGAATGTTGGATGAATATAAAGCAAAGGGAGTCTAGATTTTGAATTGAGTTTTGGAGGTTGATCTCCCTTAGTTGTTGTAGGGTTTGATTTAGAGTGTTATGGGTAGATATGTCAAACGTATCAAGTGCCTCGTTTGGAGTGGGAATAGCAAAGGGCATTGTTAATGTTGCTTTAGGATACACTTGACTTTGACGAAGTGTATCCTATAACAACAATGCCTACACCCCTTTTTTGTATTCGATTTTTCGTTGTTTTCTCCGCCGTTTCTTCTATGTCTTTTTGGTGCCACGCGCTTGCAAAATGAGGACTCAAAATACAAGTAGTCAACAACTAATAAAAGGTACGTTCTTCTTCTTTTCTTGCACTTCCATTCTTTCATATTATTAACTGTTTATAGAACTGCTTAATACCTATCTTTCTTTTTGTGTTGCGAGGTACTTTTGGAAAGCAATGGACAAGGAGCACTTGGAACTGGAGCTAGGACAACCGGACCTAAGCATCAGTCGTCCCTACCCATCTGGTAGGGGCGCTACGGGCGGAACCACCGGGTCGTAGCCCGGTGCTGTAAGTTTACTAAAACTTAGAAAACCTTTAGGGGCCTGATGATTGTACGCTTCCTTCCTTATCTTATGGGCCTTGTAGAAACTTCAATTATATATTTAGGATTGCTTTTATTTTTTTTTTAGATCCCTAAAACCTTGTGACATCCATATAGAAGTCTTAGGAGTTAGAAAACAACACCACTTTCAGTCCTACAACACTAGTGACATCTAAGGACAAAAATTAAGGACCGAGTCTTAGAAAATATAGACTTAGGGTGCATGCTCCCTATAGGAGAGAGAAAAAAAAAACTAGTGACACACTTCTCTAGATTTAGTTTCTTTTTCTTAATCTACTAATAATCAACCAACTAACTAATCTAATCCTTAAAATCCATTAAAACACTCAATTCTTAATTAAACTATTATTAACATTCTATAATCATTAAACTTTAGAATCTAAAATGTAAACCTAAATCAATTCAACTAATTCAATAATTAACTTTCAACCCACCTAAGATTTAAAAGAGGTAGATTTAATTAGGAGATCAAATCCTAAATTAAAATTCATTAGGATAAGATACTTATAAATATCAAACCTTAGAATAATTTTTAAAATCAACCAACAAATGTGACTAATAAAATACTTAATCTACCTCTTTCTTTTCGTTTCATAACAAACGATAATAATTCAACAAAGTTAATTATCACTGGGTAACCCAGGCCTACGAGGCTATTAAGTTAGCCCCAAGGAGGGTGAAATAAACCTCACGACCTCGATGTGAAACAAAGGTGATAATTAATCAAATACTAAAATAAAATATTTAAAATTAATCTTAAAATACTAAGATTTAAATTTTAACTAAAATTTCCTTTGCCCCTTTCAACAAACAAAAATGCAAGTAACTTTAATTAAATTTTCCTACATAGGACCTATCCAAAACTAAACATTCTACACACACTTAGATTGGTTTGCTAGGACTCGACTATTAGCTTTAGGTTAGGTTGTTGTTCTGCTGTTCTTTTCTTTTATGTGCTATGTTGTGACGCTCTGCATGTGACCCGTGAGCTGTTTGTTTTTGCTACTTGTTGTAGCTTTTCTGTGATGGTTTTCTATGACGCTTTTTCTGCTCTTTTCTTTTCTATACTGTTGCTGTGAGCGTTAGAATACCCATAGGTTAGGTATGCCCTTTTTACTAATGCTGTCTTCCTGCAGGTACACGTGCTTACATAGCGCTAAAAAGGGGGCTAAAATTAATAATAATTGTATAACTGCTTTAGGTACCTGCTTCAGCTGCTTTGCCCTTAATAATTAAAGCACGGCCAAGTGTGATTTATTTTTCAGCATTTTCATATATATAACTGCTTGGATGAATTTTGTTTTATTATAACTGCTTAGGATAACCCCTGCAGGAGTGTCTTGATTTTCTCTTTTCTGATGTAATGTATTTGAGATGTAAATGTTGTGAAAATCATTAAAAATAAGGCATTTTTAAAGAGATAGGAATCCAAAGGGAAAAGTAAACCCCACAGAGGGTTTTCTTTTTCATTTGGATATCCTTTTGGAGCGTTCACTATGAGGAGTCCAAAGGGAAAAGTAAACCCCTACAAGGGTTTCCTTTTTCATTTGGGCATTCTTCAGGAGCGTTCACCATGAGAAGCCCGAAGGACTGAAGATGATCCAAAGACAAATCAAGGAAGTGGAAAAGAAGACTGAAGATCGAAGATAAAAATGCCTTATTTTAAGATTTACGTCGTTCCCGGGTTGTTGTCGGTGGAGCCCGGCCACCATTACTTTTCTGTACTCTGTGATGTAATATTGTATGGCACTTGCCATGGACACTCTTTTTCGTGGGATTTTGTTTTTTTGTTGTTGTTTGTTTACTTTGCTTGGGCAGTAGAACCAGCATGCTTTTCATAAGTTTCTTTCTTGCATGTGCTTGTGCCTGATCCGTTAGGCTATTTTAGGAATAAAATTTCTTCTACTCATAATTATTAAATAAAATTTAAGTTTAACTCACATAGAAACATAACCATTTTAGGGAATAGCTGGAATCGTCCGAGGGCGCATGCACGCATTCTCTCTTCTTTTAGATAAACTTCCCCGCCTGCGGGTAGAGTCCGGATAATCTGGCCTATGAGGATGAAGTGCCGGACCGGGGGAAGTTTAGTCATTCAAAAATTATTTTATAAGCCTTTTTAAAAAAATTTCATACATATCTGACTTGGAGACTTTAACCAGCATAAACTACATTAGTAACTAATTAAAAATCAAAATTTAATCGCACTAGTTTTAGGAGCATTGTACCACTCATAAGTATGGGATCACTTAGGAATTTCTCTAGTTGTCGATCCCAAATCTCAGCGTCTAAACTACCCACCCTTCTACATATGGACCGGACAGCATGGATTTCATACGATTAGGTGGTTTTAGCTGGCTTCCTTTGTCAGGCAAGGAATAAGTTCAGGATTACATTAGCTAGGTCGTAGATGCTAGTGTTGTGTGTACAACACTACATCTTTTATAGATTTAGGGTCTAAAGGTGAGGGGTACGAGTGTACCTCTATACACCTTATTGGTAGGTAAGTATTCTTTTCTTTTGGATGCTATAAATCCTTCCCATCCGCATCACATAGATGACGCCACCTCCTTCCTTCTCTTATGCATGTTTGTGAGTGCGCTGTCTCTTCTCTTTTCCTCCAGTGTTCTCTTCCTTAGACAGGCCGGATGTTAACTGAACCATGCGTGATCGACTGAACCAAGTTGGGACCTTCTTCCCCTTTGATTAGGAAAGCCTAGAAACCCTTTGCACTAAACCCATTTGAGGAGATAATCTAACATCCTTAATCGAGAGTTTTCTTAGATTAAGGTCTAAGATGTAATTAACTACGGTGGCTTGCGCCCGTAGGAAACCGATCCCCACAATCAAATAAACCCTATTCGATGCTGATGTATCGAATAGGGGAAATCTCATGAATTTAGGGTTATGCATATTATTATCCATCGAAGTGTGTAGGTGAAAGCCGGTATCTTCCATGGCTAATCGTATGCATAACTCCATCTGCTCTTCCATCGGCCTGCTTGTGTCGATTGTAAAGGTCTACGACCCCTTTATCCTACGGGATAGTGTGATCGTACTCTTTGCATTCGAACCACATGAGCAAACTCCTTTCGGAGACCCACACCAACGATGTCCTTTAATGTGCTCTTAGGTAGGCCCTGAATCCATGAATATAGGATGGTTGTACGTACCCTGCATTAATGCATTAAGTATTAATGAGATGAAATTAAATATGTAATTGAGGGTGATTTACAACCATTTATATTCATAAAATTAGGATTAATGAGGATACTATATACTATGTACTTAGATGGTCCATTTTCTATTCTAAAAGTAAAATTATAATTAAGGAGAAGAAAAAAATTAAAAAAAATATGAAAAAAGGGAATAAAAAATATATAGAAAAAGAAAAATAAAAAGAGAAGAGTAAAGATAAAAAAGAAATATTTGATGTAGATAACGTCAATGTCGTGGTCTTTCGGCCTCCAAACACTTTCCTCAAAGAGGTGGAAGAGCGTCCCAAAATGTATGTGGTCGAGGCTATGCTTCATTTGAATGAAAAAAATCTCTGATGTATATTGAATTAGAGCCATGTTCAGATGACGGCTTATAGGTATGAGGTGCAAGAATTCCTTTTCATTATAAAAAAGATAAGTCATCCTCCAAAGTTTGATATCACTTTATAACAAGACATGTCAGGATGATATTCCAAATACTCAAAATGGTGAGCCTGAATTAAGAAAGTATGAAAAACTAATCATATGAATTAAAACCTTAACCTTAACCCCACTATCTACTGATAGGGCCTCATGGTTAGTAGTTAAGGAATATCCTAATCTAGGCGACGATGTAGGAAAATTCGAGAAGTTCTTCCCCATTCCCTCCATCTAAAGGAAATAAGATGATGTAATCCTTTAGGAGGAACATTTCAATCAATTAATGGAACTACCATTTGACTATTTTTCTCTATGTATAAGAAATTACATATCTAAAGGTCATACACTACGTTAATGGATGAAGGTTCAAGCTAGATATCATGAGAGCCTTTGGCATATGAAAAGAAAAAAAATATATAAATAGTGGTACCAATTTTAGTACCATTGGATCATTTAACGACGATGAATATTGTCTTGTAAAAAAGAATCACCTCAAATTTGAGAGGGTCTCTATAAAAGATGTTGATCCTCCCGATGGGCTCTATTTGGAGTCTTTAGATGAATTTGATGAACTTTAAGTTAAGGATGCACCCCTTGAATTTGGGGAAAAAATTTTAATCGACAATTAATGAATTCTATGGAATCAACCTTAGGATTGAGGATTACCCCTACCTTTATTAGCTCTTTGTTTAGTGAAGATGAGTCATGTGATCTAATTAAACTTCTTTCTTAGTTTAGAAACTTCTTTGCATTTTCATATGATGAAATACTAGGATTTTCCTTTTATGTAGCAGCTTATAAACTAAGAATTTGACCTAATGTCATTCTCGTTAAGCAAGCTCCTCGATGCATGCGTCTGGAGATTGAACAATAAGTCATTTCTTGATCAATAAGTCATTTATTTAAGAGGAATAATATCCCTCTTGGGTATCCTTCATCGTGCCAATTCTAAATAAAAAATGGTCAAATTTGAATTTGTGTTGACTATAGAGATCTTAATAAGGCATATCCTAAAGATGAGTTTTTCTTACCCATACTTGAACTCATGGTGGATATTGCCACTTATCAAACTAGTTTCCACTTTATGGATGGCTCGTCTAGATATAACAAAATCAAGATTGTCCTAGAAGATGATAGAAACACGGCATTCACAACTCCATTAGAAATCTTTTATTATAAGCAATCCCATTTAGTCTACAAAATGTTGGTGGAACTTTCCAACAACTATGACACAAATCTTTGATGAACTCATCCACAACCAAGTGGAGTGTTACATCGATGATTTAGTTGTCAAAAATAAAGTTAAAGAGCTTCATATTTATGACTTAAGAGTTTTTCTTGAGCAGTTGCACTGCTATGACCTCAAAATGAACCCCTTGAAGTGTGCCTTTGGTGTTATGTCAGGGACATTTTTTGGCTTTGTAGCGAGGAATTATGGGATTGAAATTTTTCCTACTAAGATTAAAGAAATCTTAAATATACCACCTTCTAAAAAATCTAACTTAGTTAAGGTCTCTTCAAGGTATATTGGCATATACAAGGAGATTAAATTCAAATCTATATGGCAGATGGCAACCTTTCTTAATACTTACAAAAAAAAGACTCTAAATTCATATTGGTTGTGAAATGTCAGAAAGAATTTGATAATATTAAACAATATCATATCGATTTCTTGATCTTGGTAGCCCCTATTCCAGGGAAACTACACATTCTTTACACTATAGCTCTAGATAAGTCACTTAGTGCCCTGTTGGCTTAGGTCAATGAAGGGGGAAAAGAAATTTCCCTCTACTATCTTAGCCATCATCTCATTCCAACAGAAATTTGATATCATTCAATCGAGAAGCATTGTCTTATTTTAATTTTTGTTGCCTAAAAGCTAAGACACTACATACTTTATCATAAGCTAAGTTTAATCTATGTGGTAAATCTGTTTCAATATCTTATGACTCGACCTATGCTATCATGATGTTTGGCACAGTGGTCTCTAATATTGCTTTAATTCAAAATAATTTTCATTCCCCTGTGTGTTGTGAAAGGATAGTCCATTATCAACATCCTTGAAGCGCATCCACATCCGATAAAATCTCGTCTAAATGATGATTTACATGATGAGAAAATAATATGTTTAGAGAAATCTAATGACCATTTTCTAGAATTATATTTTGATGGTGCATCTTCCATTATGTGAGATGCAACACAATCTACTCTTCCTAGAAAATCTTGAATTGGCCTAATTTTTATAACACAAAAAATAGAATGATACATTTCTTTTATTATTCATCAAAGCTTGGTAGAAATAATGAGGTAGAATTTGAAGCTATGATAACTGGTTTGGAGCTAACTAGATTACAAAAACCTTTGGTGATTCTTAGATGGTTATTAACTAGATTACAAAAACATGTAAGTTTTTGAACCCAAATCTCCTAAAAAAAGCATCAATACATAAATCATTTGCTCAAGTAGGAATGATCAAACATCTATTGATAGCAACCATTAGAGAGAGAGAGAGAGTCCCAGATTTTCTAGAAAGAGAAAACTTCAGTTTTCAAATTTCTATCTCCAGCAATTTTCACGATCCATCGATGATGGTGGAGGGCCATCGTCCTCCACCTTTCGATGCCACTGATGCCCGTCGGTCTTCATCTAAGGCTATTCGTATTCTTCCTCGACCAATTAATGTGTCATCTCCACCTACTTTTGGTGATGCAAGTTCTATGTTTGATATGGAGTCCAAACCAAGGTTTAAAAATGCTGGAGCCTTGGTCATCATTCAAGGAGGATTAACTCAGCTGAAGAAATAAATAGAGTTTATTGGAAAAGGTAAAAAGGTGATTAAGGTATTCCGAGAGGACATCCTCAAACTGTCTGTTTCGTAAAGAGGAGTGAAAATTGGTTGCCAATCTTCCTATATTGATTTTGATGTAATCGATCCTAAATCTGATATGTCTTCGGCTAAAGCTATAAAGTCGAATGATTCTGTTACTGGCTACTTATCCCTTGTCGCTAAAGAAGGAAATGTTGAGAAGGGTTCACTAATGGAAAAATTTGTAGAAGTACAAATGTTTGCTGATGATTCTATAAAAGTCTGTGAATGCATTTCAGTAGAGTTATGCTGCTGCATTAATGAGAACAATATGAAAGAAGAAGTACCAATTCAATCTAGTAATGTGGCCCCCAATTCATGGAAGAAGAAAACAAATTTCAAAGTGATTGACTTTGATTATGGGGATTGCTTAGCTGAAGATGGTGTTATTAAGCTCAACAAGCAGAAGGAGTTAGAAAATACTAACAGATTGATGAAATCCCTTGTAGTGAAGGTATTTGGAGAATTTGTGCCGTATCATGTAATTGGAATATAACTAAGAAGACAATGGTCATATTTCGTTATGTTCCATATTACTCTGCTTGGAGTAGGATGTGTCTTATGTCCATTTGAAGACTCAAATGCTCTTGATTCAGTGCTTTTTAGTGGACCTTGGAATGTGATTGGGCATATCATTGGTTTAGACAAGTGGTCTCCTGCATTTCAGCCTAATTCTCTAAAAGGTTTAATGGCTCCTGTATGGATTAGGATGCCAAACCTCCCCTTGCAATGTTGGGATGAAGTGAATGTTTGTAGAATCACTTCTATGGTTGGAACTCCATAGTTAGTTGATGAAAATATGTTTCAATGGGGAAGAATAGAGTTTGTGAGGATTTTTGTTAAGATCAAGCTTGAAAACAAGCTACCTTTGGGAGCTTGGGTAGAAGGATCCTCCGGCAAATTCTACTAGAAGTTTGAGTATGAGAGAATTTCTGATTTCTGTTTCAGATGTGGCAAAATCGAACAGGTGAAGAATGGCTGTCCATAAGCTATGCAATAATAAAGCCATGTGCTATTCAATCAAATGAATATAATGAGGGATTGGCGGTCTCAATCAAGCCTGGTGTAAAGGCAGGAACTATAGATGAAGGAGAAAAGGAGATTAACAAAGAGGGTTATGGTCCTTGGATCCATGTAGATTATGGGAGGAAAAGATTCAAGAATCTGAAATTCAAAAATACATAGGTCAGACTAGGTTGGAAAGATTTAAAAATTTTTGTAAAAACTAAAGAAAGGAAGATGATGGCAATAAGAAATGTCTAGATGAAACAGGCAAAGGTGTAGTAAATCAAGGTGAAAGTGTCTCATGATGGTGTCAAGCACTCGGGTTGAGGATCTGCAACAACAAATAATTACTACTCCTTATCAGATTAGGAGGGATGATGAACCAGTAAAAGAAGGAGGAGCTACTATCATTAAGATCAGGAGGGATGATGAATTGCATTTTGAAGAAGGTTTTCGGCTGTAACATTGAAGATGGAAGAAGGTGGCCGGTCATCCATTAATGACCGGATCACCAACTCCTTTAGATCTACCATACGTCCAACTACGTTGGATTCAAAAGGTAGATTTTCATTCAATCGTAGTTTCCCTCGCAATTATTGTTTTTTGAACTCTCCTCTAGTGATTAAAGAGGGAGTTTTGGTCTCTAAGCAAAAGTATTTGTCGGAGACAGGTAAAGGAAAAGAAGTCATTGATGTTTTGAAGAATAATTCAATTTCACCTAGACCATTTTTTATCCCTAACGCAAATGATATGGAGGCTTCTTCATCTGGTTGCAAAGATTATAATTTGTTGAAGAATGATAAGGGTATTGATAATACCATCCTTGGTATTGATAATACTAAAAATTTAGTATCTTTATTTGGATTGGATAATTCTAATGTATGGATTAGAAAGCCAAATATTAAAATAAATTTGAAGAAAGATCATTATGAAAATGAAGATGCAAATGTGGTCAAACTTGATTTGGAAAACGAAAAAGCCAATGTTCAAGTGTTGAGGAATTCATTAGTTATATAGATTATTTGTAAAAACTTGCCTTTTTCAAATTGTGCTATTGAATTAAGGAGGCAATGGGGTGAATTCAGAGGATTTCATATAACCTAGCTTGGATTAGATTGGTTTCTATGCTCTTTTCAGCACATGAAGCAATGGAAGAAGTTTTTAATGGAGGTCCTTGGTATGTGGGAGGCTTCGTCATTGGTTTAGACAAATGGTCACCCAACTTCTCTCCTAATTCCATGGATGGGATTTCTTCTCCTATTTGGGTTCGTCTTCCTCATTTGCCTTTACATTGCCGGGATGAAACCAACATTTCTAGAATTATTTCTAGAATTGCGACTCCTCTATTATTGGATGGCAATATGTTTAGATGGGGGAGAAGGGAATTCGCTAGAGCTTGCATTCAAGTTAAATTGAATTCCAAACTCTCTTGTGGTACCTGGGTTGAAGGTCTTCATGGTAGATTTTTCAAAATTTTGAATACGAAAATCTGTCGTCTATTTGTTTTAAATGCTGGAGAATTGGACATATAAATGTTGTATGTCCAAATGTATCTCTTAATTAGGATCTTCTTGTTAAAGAAGTCCCTTTAAGTTCATTACAAATTGATGATAATTCCTTTGGACTTTGGATGCATGTGAAGTTCAAAAACAAGAAGAGGAAAAATTTAGTGAAGAGGCAATATGTTTCTAAAGATAATCCTGGTAAAAGGAATTCAGTTAGAAGTACTGTTGAAGTTAATACATCAGACATTCTTGATAAATTGGAGGCTGATTCAGCTGAAGTTAATAACAAAGCAGAATTTGATATAATTTTTTTTTAAGGATGTTGATTGCCAGTTTGATCAAACTTTGGATAATGATCCTAATTTTGAGTCTACATCCGTTTAGAAAATTGATTTCAAAGATGCTGGAATTTTGGGAGGAGATGAGGAAGTTATTAGTACTGAGTCAGAACTAGGTGCTGATTAGTTTGAAGTTTGAAATTCAAAAATTGAATGCAAAAGTACTCAAATGCTGGATGTAGAAGAGAATGTTGTTTATTCTGAATCTATTTTTGTTACTGAACCTATAGTTCCTTCTATTAATCACGTGAAACCTCTTATGGTTTCTGAACTGATGGAAGCTCAATCTGATTTCAAACTTCCACAAATACCGAATATATTAGAGAATGTTGTTAATCCTGAAACATAATTTGTTTCTAAACTAGCTTTTCCTTCAGATTTTTTCGTGGCTGAGTAAGAGAATGTTGCTGAACTGAAATATGTTTTGCCTACATTTAATATAATAAAGATTAATGGATTGGAAGTTGCTATTGACGGAATGGGAGGAGTATGTGGCGATTTTGTCACTCCTCCTCATGATATAAATTTAAATTTTAAAAAGATTGTGTTAATGAAGGATAAGGCAGCAACTACTAAGGAGGGTGGTTCTTTAGGGTCTAAGCATAAACTGTTTAAAGATCTACAATCCTTAGGATCGGTGGAAGAACTACCTAGAAGAAAGAAGGATGATCTCAGATTGAAGAATTGTAAGAAATGTTCTTCACACTTTACTCATTAATATGCTTGCTTGTTCTTACTCTACAATCAACAGTGGAAAAATACTTGATGATGGAGCTAATATTCAAAGAGTATGTCAAAATACTTGATGTGAATTATGACTTTGGAAGTTGGAAGAGGCATCTGAAATACCTATTAGTAGTATTATTAGGTGTTTTATAGTTGTCGGTGAATACTTGTATTTTCTTTCTAGTTATCTTTTGTAGCATCTTTTTTTTTTCCTTTAGCTTTATATTTGTTTAATAAACTTAGTCTGATTGCTTATGGGATCGATACTAGGTCCTATTTTTTAACCGGTTGGAAACTCTGGGATACTAATTAACCTTTCAGGTTGTTTATTTTTTGGTATCCCCTGCATCTCAAGGGTTTTAAATTGGGAAACAGTGGGTCTCATTTTAATTATGATAAGTTTATTTAACAAATATGCTTTCAATAAGGGTCCTTTTTCGTTTGGATCAAGGAACCATTAGTTTTTATTTGGTTCTAGTTTGTATTAGGTTGTTTTTTTCTTTCATTTTAATGTAATATTTTCATTTCTTAAAAAAAAAAATTAAATCAATTTGATATGTTAAATCTAATTCCAGAAGATAATGATTACCTGAAGACTAAGGAAGTTTAAAACTTTAAGCTTCCTGTAACTATAGAAAAAGATAGAGTCATTAACAAGGGGGATGCAAATGAGAAAATAGTTCATATAAACAACTCAGCTGATAATTCAGTAATTACAAGGAAGAAAGGTACGAAGCAACTCAAAGGTTTGGGGCCAATTAAATCAGTCCCAAGGAATAGGAAGTGGAAGGTGAATAGAAGGAGAATTTGTGGAAGTCTTCCCCTAACAAACAATGAATTCTTCCATAGGATCTTGGAATCGTAGGGGAGAAAAAAAAAAGAAAAGAAATGCTTCCCTATATTTAAAAGAATTTATTAAGGAGTATAAGGTGTTCTTTGTTGGGTTTCTTGAAACTAAGTTGTCTTCAATTGATAGAAGAGATGTTAACTGCTGATAGGAATTGATTGGGACTTCTTTCATGTCCCAGCTGAAGGCTTATCCGGAGGGATCATGGTGTTATGGAATAAGAATATAGCTTCATTCAAATCTTCCCAATTTGTGGTTGGGGAGTTATAAGTTCCTAACAATGGGAAGTGGAAGATTGCAACAGTATATGGAAGCAGGGACAGCTATAGAAGGAGATTTCTTTAGGAGAGATTGGAGCATCATGTGTCTAAGGAATCCATATGGTAGTGGGTAGTGATTTCAATTGCCTGCTGTCAAAAGAGGAAAAAGGGAGGTAGGGAGTTTGTTTATTCTCTTGGTCCAAAGGAGATGAAGACATTTATAAGTTGTAATGATTTACATGAAGTTGAGAGTATTGGGCATAAGTTTACATGGTGTAATAATAAGAAGGGAGCTGAAAGGATTCTTGAAAAGTTGGGTAGGTGTCTTCTCAACTCAGTGGCTATGAACTTGTCTCATCGGATGGTGGTGAGACATTTGGCGAGGATAGCATTGGATCACAGTCCGATTTTGTTGAATCTTTTGGAGTTCAATAAGTCAGTTAAGAAGTAAATCAAGTTTAAAGAGGCGTGGGCATCAATTCCTGCCTCCTTGGCTATTGTTAAGAAGGCTTCGGGGAGAAACGTTTGTGGTGATCCTCCTCATATTTTCAACCAGAAGATGACAGAGCATTCAAAGCTTCATTTTATTGGAGCAAGGCCAAATATAAAAAAATTGAATCATTTAAAAGATGAGCTGAAGAAAAAAATCCTTGAGCTACAGACCAAGGAAGCTGAGTTCAAAAATCTGTCTAAAGAGGAAGCTTGGCTACTAAAGGTAAAGCTGGAAAATTTAAACTCTACTTTAGCTCGTCTGTGCACATGGTGGAGGAAACGAGCCAAAGTAAAATGGATGAAAAAAGGAGATTCAAACACTAGATTTTTCCATGCTTATTCTAATGCAATAAGAAATGTAAACTTTATTCACAAAATAAAAGATTAAAATGGATTGATTGTTGAAGAGAAAAGTCAGGTGGAAAATGTTCTCAACAACTATTTCAAAGATAAGTGCAAAGAAATGGAGTGCTCTTTGATGGGATGGCATAAACCGTGGAAGACTTTAAGGGTTGAAGACTCTTTTGTATTGAACATAGAGTTATCTTTTGAAGATATGGAGTAAGTAATCCAAGAGCTGGGTGGGAATATAGCTCCGGGAAAAGATGGGATTTCTTATTCCTTTCTCAAATCATATTGGTCTATAATCAAGGTAGATATATGGAATGCAGTAAATGACTTCTTCAAAACTGGGAGTATGTGCAAGGAATGGAAAAAAACTATTATTGTATTGATTCCTAAGGTAAAGAACCCTTTATCTCCTTCCAACTTTAGACCAATCATTTTATGTACTTCAATTTACAAGATAGTAGCAAAGATGATCGTGAATAGACTATTGCTTGTTATTAATAAACTTATTTTGGTGGAGTAAGTGACATTTTTAAAAGGTAGATCACTATCGGACAATGTATTGGTAGCCCATTAAGTTTTCCACAAATTCAGGTACTCTAAATCTTCCAAAGGTTTAGTTTCTTTTAAGATAGATATGGAGAAAGCCTATGATTCAATGGGATGACCTACTTTATGAAAGGCTTTGGACTATTTTGGATTTCAAACTAATTTTACTAATCTTGTTATGGATTATGTTTATAGTCCTTACTTTTCATTAACCTTAAATTGAAACTTGTTCAATTGGATTGAAGCAAAGAGCGGCTTCCATCAAGGGTGTCCGTTATCTCCATTCTTGTTCATTTTATGTGCTGAACTACTATCCAATGCATTTTATCAAAAGGACTTGATTGGCATTGAAATATCTACAAAGGGGCCTTTGATCTCTCACCTACTTTATACCGATGATATCATAGTATTTTCTAAAGCTACAATGAAAATGATTAAGGAGGTTAAAAGCGCAATAACGGACTTTTGTAGTTGGACGGGCCAAAGTGTGAATCTAAAAAAATCTGGAGTGCTGTTTGGGAAATTTATCAAAAGAAGGAAGAGGAGAAGAATAGCTAGATTCATGAATCTAAAGGAGATAAAGGAGTTCTCATACTTGGGCATTAAAATGGCTTTCAGGAGGCTTGGAAAAGCTGATTTTCAACTTCTATTAAACAAAGTTCAGAGTATGATAAATGTTTGGGAAGGGAAGTTTATTTCCTTGGTAGGCTGGTTAACATTGGTTAAATCTGTGTTTCTTTCATTCCCCACATTCCATTCAGCCCTTTCTTTGGTTCCCAAAAGTTTTTTGAATGAATTTGACAAGTTATGCAGAAGGTTTATATGGAGCAAGTGTGATGGAAGGAATGGTATTCACTATGTAAGTTGGGATTCGCTATGTAAACCGAAGGATCAAGGAGGACGTGGTTTGGTTCCATGTATGAAGAAAGCCGGGCCACTGAGAGCAAAGATGGCATGGAGATATATTCAGGACAGAGATGCATGGATGCATAAACTCCTATTACCTAAATATGGCACAACTATGGACAACAACTCTTCTGGTAATTCAGGTTCAATGGCATGGAAATTGATTAAAAGTGGGGAAAAGTACCTAAAACCAATTGTCAAATGGGAGATTGCAAATGGAAAATCTATGAATGTCTTAAATGATAAGTGGATATTTGATAGAAGTTTAGATAAATGGCCAAAATTTGTGCAAGCAAAGGAGAACAATGAATTCACGGTTGACAGGTTGATCACTAATGGAAGATGGGATGTGGTGAAGTTAGAAGACCTCTGTGGACTAGATCTTATCAAGTTGATAAATGACATTAAGATCTCATTTGAGGAGGAAGAGGATAAGCTGGAATTAATTCATTTAATTCCAGGTAAGACAATAACTGCAATGGCAATAGAGTATTTGGAACAACAATCTATAGCCTTCCATGAATGGGAGTGGCTAAAAAAGGATAATCTAAGCTCTAAAGTGGAGAACTTTTGGTGGAGACTCCTACACAACGCGATTCCTACAAATCACTTTCTTTGTCACAGAAGATTGCAAAGTGTGGAAAGCTGCCCATGGGGGTGTGATGAACCTGAAGACATTGAACATATAGTTACCAAATGTTGCAAATTAAATGAAGTAATCTTGCACTTGAATAATTGGGGTTTTCAAATTCCTAGTTTCAACTCTTTTGAAACATGTATATTTAACTTGGTGTGAGGGTTACAAAGCAAAAATCTGTGGTTTATTGGTCTCTTTTGTAACTTGGTATATTTATCATGGAGAGATAGGAATGAACTTGCGCATGATGGCAGCCGAACAAGCTCTTGGTTGATCGCAAATAACGCGGTGAGTTATGCAACAGTTTCTTAGCATGCAAATGGTATGAATTTGGGTATCTGGGATGTCAACCAACTAGTTAGGTTGTTTGATGAAATTTGGCATCCCCCTCCACCCGATTGGGTAAAAGTGAACTTTGATGCTTCCCTTTGTTCTTCGTACAAGGCCGGGATTGGAGGAGTATTTTGAGATCATAGAGGAAGATTTTTTATGGCATTTGGCAAGAAGCTTGTTCATTGGGACATCTCTTCCTTGGAACTTCAAGCTATTCTTTCTATCAAGGAGGTGACTAGAGAATGGATGTATGATTACAAGGGCATAATCATTGAAGGAGATAATGAAAATGTCATCAATTTTATTCAAGGCATTATGAAGAATGTTAGCAATGAATTGGGAGACTTATCTTTTATTAAAGATTTTAATTATGTAATTTTCAATTGTGTTAGAAGAGAATGCAATAAGTTAGCAAATCTATGTGCTAACTATGCAAGTTTTAGTTCTTTCATTTGGGATGATTTAGTGATGAATAAGATTCCTCCCTCTTTTACTAAAGTGATAAAGGAGGAATCGAATGACATTAGGATGTAATAGTTTTTTTTATCATAAATGAAGCATTTCTACTTTTCTTCAAAAAAAGAGAGCAAATTTCTATCATAACTTTATAAAATTTTTTGCAAAGAAGCAGTTCTTCGATAGATTCCTTATCAAAGATTGCAATATAATTGAGATGTTTAGAAGAAGACTCCATTTATACAGAAATTTAGGGATTATGCCCTAGCTTCTACAGATTTTGAGAACATCAATAAGAAATCTTTCTAAATCCTATCTGCCTCTTGAACAAGTGATGAAGAAGGTGATTTGATACAACCCTTCATTGATTATCTATGAGAAGGAATGCTTCTTCATAATAAATTCCTTACTAGCTAGATCAAGAAATGTACCCTCTCATATGCACTCATGACTGACATAATGTACCATCAATCATTTGATAAGATGTGACTATATTGTCTACGAAAATATGAAGCCCCAAAGATCACGAATGAGGTCCATGTTGAACTTTGTAGTGCCCTTTAATCAGGTCCTAAGATGAAAATGAAAATTAGAATACTTGGATATTAATGGTCCATAATGATTGACATATGCATGAGTGTTGCAAAATGTTATCATCATTGCCAAGTTCATGATGTGGTTTTACATTAGCCACTTAATGTCTAGAATCCCATATTATTTTTGTGGACATTTGAGAGTTAGGTCACATATGTTATCGAGCCTATTAACCCTCCTTTGAAGTGTCCTTCTTTAATTTTAGTGGAGACAAACTATTTCTCCAAGTTAGCGAAAGTGAATCCCCTTCATTAGGTAACATCACACCATATTATGAAATTTTTTAATGACCATATTTTATATAGTTTTGGCGTGTCCTACAAAAACATATTTGATAATTGGCCAATATTCAAGTATAATAAGATTAGTAACTTTATATGATACCATTATATTGATTAGAGATATTCAACAATCTATTACCCATGAGCTAATATGTTGGTTGAGACCTTCAACAAAACATTGGTGCAAATCATCAAGAAGACCTTGGATGATAAAAATGCCAGTGTGATGAGAAGTTAGTGGAAGCCTTGTGGGCCTATCAAACCATTTATAGGGCCCAAGCTCAATCGACTCCATTCACTCTTGTGTATGGGTCCGAGGCTATTCTCACTTTTGAAGTATGAATTCCTTTGCTAAGAATCACCATATAATTAAACCACAAACTCAATAGGATGCACGAATCTGGTTAGAAGATCATATAGTACTTGAAGTGCATCGCCTCCAAGCTCAGCTAAACTTAGAGTTATATAAAGCGTGAATGGTTCAAGACCCTTATAAGTTTGTGCAAACTAGAACCTTCCAAGTAGGAGACTTGGTCTTGGTTCTTTGGAGGCTTATCATAGCCTATAAAACACTTTACGGGAAGTTTGAACCAACTTTGGAAGGACCCTTTGTTGTAGAGATAGTATACGAAGTGGGCTCCTATTAGTTTGTCGATTGTAAAGGAAATCACATGATGCTTCAGGTCAATGGGTGCTTCCTTAAAAATATATTATGCTCGATGCAATCTAAATTTGCAATAAATGAAAACTCTTTAATTTTTAAACTCATTAAATCCATTAATCTAGCTCTTAAAATTCAAAATCAAAATTCTTCGACACTCTATATTTTGGTTGGAGACCCCTTGCTTACTTTTCTTCTAATAATTTGCTAGTGTTGGAGAACGTTCTTCATGGCACCATACTAGCATTAAAATCAAATCCTGGTTAGATAGATTTTTTCAAATCATAAAGATTTAGGTAGACAATCTCCTTGGATAGATCTCCTAATTAGATGTGAGTCCCTATACTTTCTATCTAAGATAGTCATTAGAGATGAAAGATTTTTCTACTTGGTATAAGTCCCCTATTGACATCTTATGGACCTAAGGTTAGGTTCTACCTCTCCATAGAATTTAAAATAAAAAATCTATCAATTATGTATAAATCTCCTAATAGCATCTTATAGACCTAGGTTTAGGAGCTGCTTCTCCTCAAAATTCAAAATAATTTTTTTTATAAGGTTTATGTTCCCTGTTGAAATCCTAAATACCCGAGGTTAGGTGCTACCTCTGCTCAGAATTCAAAATAAAAAATTAGTCTATTAGGTATGAGTTCTCTGATGACATCCTATAGGCCTGGGGTTAGGTGCCCCTCTCCTCAGAATAAAAAATAAAAAATATGTTTATTAGGTATAAGTCCCCTAATGGCATCCTATAGTCCTTTGGTTAGGTGCTACCTCGCTTGAAATTGAAAATTTTTTTTTCTTTAAGGTAAAAGTCCTCTAATGGAATTCTATAATCATGGGTTTAAGTGCTGCCTCTTCTCAGAATCCAAAATAACAAACCTATCAATTAGATATAACTCCCCTGATAGCATCCAAAAAACCTGAGGTAAGGTGCTTCCTCTCCTCAAAATTTAAAATAAAAGATTTATCTATTAAGTACAAGTCCTCTGATAGCTTCCTATAGACCTGAGGTTAGGTGTTGCCTATCTTAAAATTAAAAAAAAAAACTCAAATTCAACCTTTTTTGAGTA
Organism: Dendrobium catenatum; assembly: GCF_001605985.2. Classification (NCBI taxonomy): domain Eukaryota; kingdom Viridiplantae; phylum Streptophyta; class Magnoliopsida; order Asparagales; family Orchidaceae; genus Dendrobium; species Dendrobium catenatum. Next base: position 195,523 of record NW_021327559.1, on the reverse strand, counting down.
AGCATTCCCAAAGATTTAAGGTTAGGAATGCTTCCTCTTAGTTAGAAGGTCTTTGTAATTTTACACCAAACTCACACCAAACTCCTTGAAATCACTCCCAAAGATTAGGGATGACATGTAGGAGTGCTTTGAAGGGTTCAAATTTTATTTGGGATTTTTAATAATTTTAAATTAATTTATTTAATTAATTATTATTTTTTCTTTAAAATTTAATTCAAGTGAAAATTGAATTCCAGTGATAGGGCTTTTAATTTTTTTAGTTAGAGGTTTGAATTTTGGATATTTTTATATATTATATATATTTTTTAGATTTAATTTGAATTAATTATAATTTTTAAGTTTCAAGCTTTATGAAAGGCCCAATTTTTGGGTTGCCTAGATTGTGGACCAAATGGGTTCCAAATTTAGTGAAATTTGAACCATGGATTCATGTTATCTCAAAGTTAAACTCCACCAAATTTATGCCCATAGTGGACCTTCTAAGGTGGTTAACCAAACTACATAATGTAACTATAAGGTTACCCTTAGGGAATTAAAAATGGCTATCTAGACTAAGGAGGCGGATGAAACCTGTGGATTGCTAACCCTTGACTCAAACATAAGCATCACACAAGCATCAAATCCTAAATACAAAATGGATGTGTCATTAGGTCAATTTAAATTTAAGGACAATTAATGACCCTTAAATTTAAATTAACCCAATTATGCTCTTAGACATATCAAATAGAGAGAAAATTTAGAAATATCAGAGATATGCCCAAGTTATTCCCCCAAGTTTGAAGCTATGATGAATTGAATCCTAGGAGAAATATAAAAAATGCCATTAGAGATATTACTAAAATTGACTAAGTTTTATGTATGATCATGGCTTTTAAACCATAAGAGGCTTTTGTTGGTCTACTCAAGACCTTTCAAATAAGACTAAGAACACATCATTTGGTCAACTGCATGAGGTGTTATGATTTTTTTAAAATTCCCTTAGATTTTTGGAATTTTAAATAAGGAATTAACAAGTCAACCATATTCTTTTGATGCGGTGCCATCCAATTAGGAAGGCAATCATTGGAAACTAACTAGATAAAATGGAATTAGTTGTATCCATTTGATCCAAAATTAAATGATTATAATTTAAAGTTGTTCGATATTGTGAAATTTAATCAAAGCCATTGATTGAGATCATTAGATATAATTGTATCTTCAACATATCACACGTCTTTATATCCATGAAGCTGATCCAATAAAACTTCGCAAAACTTTACAGGGAGCTTCAGAGGGATGCAAACCTTCAATCCAAAGGTGGAGATTCATTTGCTTGAAGGTATACTTCACACTTAATTGGACTACCAAACTAGGGAGCTCAAGATTAGGATTTTACCTCAGGGAAAGCTCCAATAAGTAAGATTTTGTATCAAGAAGATTTATAGGATAATGGTGAGAGCTTCTATTTCAGATGTATCAAATCAAGGTGTGATGGAAGTATTAGTACAAGTGGAGGGTGGACAATGTTCACAGGAGTTTGCTTGAACTCACTTTGGAGTGGGCTAAGAGGCTGGAAGAGGGAATGTGAAAACTCAGATTACTCTATGAGTGGATTTCAAAAAGCCAATAGTGAATGAGGTCATCCAGACAATGGTGCCCTATTTAAACCCAAGCCATGGAAATAGATGACTGGGATCGATCAGCCAGACCATTGGGGATAATCTCCTACTAAAAGGGTAGAGCCTTAAGAGGCCATTTGAGCTCGAGGGAGGTGAGCTCAGGCCTTGGGGAAGGCTGTTAAAGAGCTCATGAAGAGGTGATTATTAGAGTTTATTTTTATCCGCTCCGCTCACCATTGACCACCGCCTAGGTCTGGCATAGTTGGAATGGTCACTAGAGGTTAGATGAGTTCAATATTGAGCTCAGTTGAGCAAGGTGAAGCTTAGTTCATTAGGGTGGCATGGATTGAATGAAACCTCAGTAGTTTGGGTCCACTTGGTTAAGATAGGAATTAGGTTTGGTATGGAAGATGGATTGGGTTGTAATGAGCCCCAATATGAGATGAATTGTCCATGGGGTGGCTCAATATTTCAACATGGATAAGGTAAACCTAAATTTGGACACATTTTTGTTTATTTGGGTAAAACCGTGGTCAGGCCAGGAGCTGAGCTGACAAGGGAAGATGTATTAGAGTTAGGGCTATCCAATGCAAGTAGCACTTAGGCTATGTGAAGCTTGGGTTTGGAAACTGCTTATTTCTTAATAGGTTTTGACACTCTTCGCTAGCTTAATTCCTAGCCTAAGTGCATCTAAGGGGTGGGCTAGCTAGGGTAGCTATACTGGGTCATGAGGGACCCAATGCAAGTGGTTGCTTGGTCAGAGGTGACATGGATTGAATTTTATCTCATTTGAATTAGTTTTTTAAACATAATCAAACCTTTATCCAGCTACATGGGGTTAGCTACATGAATCTTTTTTCACCATTGTGTCAAATTAAAAGTCAAACTCTCATTTAAATCTAATAAAGAAAGATCATTTCTAATATTTTATACCCAAGTATTTTTAGGTCTACCTCTATCTTTCATAACATAAGTCAAATTTAATACCTCAACTTTCCTAACAGGGTCATCGAAAGGCCTCAGTTTAATGTAGCCAAATAATTTATGGTGACCCTCTCTAATCTTATCTTCCACTGGAGGTACTCCAACCTTTTCACGTATATGCTCATATTGTATCCTATCTCTAAGGGTTAAGTCACTCATCCATCTAAGCATCCTCATCTCTACAACACTTAACTTAGTATTATGCTTCTCTTTTAATGGCCAACATTTGACACCATAAAATAATGCAGGTCTCACCACCGTCTTATTGAATTTTCCCTTAAGTTTGAGGGGGACGTTTATATCGCATAACATGCCCAAAGCATTCCTCCACTTCAACCTTCCAACTTGAATTCTAATGATAATATCCTCATCAATTTCATCATCACTTTGAATAATAGATCCAAGATATCTAAAATGTATACTCCTATTAATGACTTGATTGACCAAAGTCATAATACCCTCATGAAAGTTCGTTAGGGATGTTAGGCCCCTCATGAACAGGCCTAAGGCTAATTTAGAGAGAGTGAATTGGTAATTAAAACAAACATAATCTTAAAACCAGAATCAAGATTCACCACTACGAAAACCAAAGTGCGGAAATAATAAAGGAAAAAATACACCATATTTATAGTGGTTCGGTCAAACCTTTTTCTACGTCCACTCCTCAGAGGCACCCTCCAAGTATTGCACTAAACTTAGCATCTCTCCTTTAGCCCCCATAACTAGGCGGAGAAGCCCTTATAAAATCACTTCCACCTTCCTCGGTGCGGCGGAGTAGCCGGGTCTTTTGTCACCAAAGAGATCTTCTTTTTTTGTGAACTTCCTCAAGACGAGCCTTGAATCCGATGGTATTAAGGTGCAAGCCTGCCGGAGCAACCGTGTAGAATCCAGCTCCACACTCCCTTAATTCCCCCCTCATAGGATCTTCTCCCTCTCTTAGACTTCACCAGTTCCTCACTCCCTTTCAAGCTCTCTCTTCAAGTCCCCCAAAAAGAATGAAGCTATAATGGCAGCCAAAGACACTTACAAAAGTGCCTAGTCAAAAGCTTAAATAGAAGATCTCAAAATGAGCTCATTAATGCAACTTGCCGACATTATCGTCCAGGCCGATATAAATATTGGCCTGGCCGATCAGCATAAATTTGGCTCAATCAGCCTGGTCGGTTAGGGACGATTAGACAATTTTTATCATATCGTCCAGGCCGGTAGGATATCATCCTGGCCGATTAGTTCAAATATGACCAAAATCATCCTGAACATCGCCCTGAAAAGAAGCTGGCCGATGTCAATCGTCCACGGCATCATCCCGGTCGATCCTGCGATCGTCCTGGCCGATGTGATCGAATCAATCAACTTTTAATGCATTCCATAGATACCATATTAATTTATGCATAATTGAGTTAGATCATCCCGGATGATGTGGATATCGTCCTGGCCGATTTCCTAAAACAAAGAATACCTAAACTAATCATGGCGGCTGATTCTTTCTTAATTGAGTCTATCATCCAGGCTGATCTGCTTAATGATGGCTACCTTAATGAGGATGATGCCCTAATCAGGGTTTCTATTTTTGAACCGATCATCCAGGCCAATACAAGTATCATCCCGGACGATGTTACCAAAAATAGTAAACTCTAGGGGACAGTTAGAAAATCTTTCGAGGTATGTGTGTGCAAAATTAGATAGCTTCAGGAGCCACATCAGTTACAAAAGACTCAAGAAACGAAAAAGGGTACAAATTGACTTAGACCTACTCTACCCAATCTTGTGCTGATTCCAAATTGCAGTCTGATCTTGTGAACCTGAAATGTCAGTAGATAAGACAGTCATAGATAAATAAGAGTGTTTGATATCATCAAAATCAAAAATCATGAAAACAGATTCCAACACCTCACTATGTCTATTGCTACAAAAATTATACTCCATATATTTAGTTTTAGATATACTCAAGCGAAAACCTTTAGACTCTAAGGTTGACCTCCATAATTCAAATTTACCTTCAAATCCCTCTATAGTCTTATCGACAAGAAGAATATCATCAACAAAAAGCATACACCAAGGTAAATCCTCTTGCAAATGTTTAGTGAGAACATCCATGACTAAAGAAAAAAGATATGAATTTAAGGTTGATCCTTGATGTAATCCAAAAAAAATTGGAAAATACTTGGTCAAACCACCTTGTGTTTGAACATAAGTAATAGCTCCTGCATACATATCTTTAAAGATTTGAATATAAGCATTATTAACTCTTTTATTTTCAAGAACTCTCCATAGCACGTCTCTTAGTACTTTTTATATGCTTTCTCTAAATCAATAAATATCATATATAGATCCTCCTTATTCTTTCTATAGTTCTCCATCAAACCTCTCAATAAACTTATGGCTTCTATAGTTAACTTACCCGGTATGAATCCAAATTGATTTTGAGAAACATTAGTATCATGCTGCAACCTACGCTCCACAACTCGCGCCCATAGTTTTAAAGTATGGCACATTAACTTAATTCCTCTATAATTTTCACACTCCTATACATCACCTTTATTTTTAAAAATAGGAATTAACACACTCTATCTCCACTAATTTGGCATCTTTTTAGTCTTCAAAAAAATATTAAAAGGTTTAGTAAGAAAAAAAATTCCTTCATCTCCTAAGCATTTTCACATCTCTATTGGAATATCAACAGGTCCAATAGATTTTCCACACCTCATTTTCTTTAAAGTCTCTCTAACTTCAATTTTACTAATATGCCAATAAAAATAAAAATCTTTATTTTCATTTAGAGTGCTAAAGTCACTAAAGTCAATCATATTTTCTCAATCAACATTAAACCATTTAGGAAAAATCTCATCCACCTTTGTTGAATATCATCTTCTAAGAAAAGTACTTTTTGATCTTCATCCTTAGTACACTTCACTTTGTTGACATCATTTTTGTATGAGGTCACTTGGACCAATACCTACCCCAGATCAACTTAATCTCCAGACCAATCTAGACTCTAGGATCCTCCCATAATTTAGATCATAGGATGCACTCTAGACCCTAGTATTCCTCCAGAGAAATCTAAACCTTATGATCTATTCTAGGTCTTAGGATCCTTCTAGACTCCAGGTCTTAGGATCTATTCTAGACCCTAGGACTCTTCTAGACTCCAGACCTTAGGATCTTCCTAGATCTTAGATCAATCCTGACCTTAAGATCTAATCCAGACCCTATGATTAAATCCATACTTTTAAACCCAAAATCCTTGGCTAAAGGCTCCAACGTGAAAGCATTTTTTAAGGACTTTTTCAAACATTTCAAAACCCAGTCAAAAAACCTCCGATTCAAAGTCTATCACTTTGCAAAGTGATAAGACATGTCTCTAGAGATAATCCTCTAAATTTGAACTCATTCTGAGGTCTCTAACCTCTGAAACTAAATCAAATTCCAAAGGTTGTAAAACATTCAAATATTTATGGCCTATGCCACTATACCTATCACCCAGTGGATTTTGACCTTGGAGCTTTCTTCAAACCCTACAATCACTTCTAGACACTTGATTATGACCTATTGAACATTAAACTACACTTTGGTGGACCCATTTTGAACCCCAGTTGACCAGGGGTGAAAATGACCAAAATACCCCTTAGGGGTTCAAACATCAATTTCAAACCAAATCATCTCCAAATTATTTGGAACCTCTTCCAACAAATTTCAAATATCAAACCAAACTTGTTGGACCCAAACCTATACCATGGGTCAACCTAGTTTACCAAGTCAACCTCGGTTGACCAAATAAGCTCATTAGGGTCAAAATAGGCATTTTGACCAAATTGATCTTTCCAGACCTTGGGACCACCTCTCAGAATCTCAAAATATTAAATCAAATTTTTTGAGCCTTGACCCACCCCCCTGGGTCAACCTAGTTGACAAAGTCAACCTAGGTTGACTCAAATACCTGTTAAGAGTTTAAATGGGTTATTTCAACCGATTTAACTATTTCAAATCATTTAAACTATCAAACACACATTAATTAGTGATTCAAACATAATCAAATTTGTTTGGAGTCTAACCATGGTCAATTTGACCAATTCAATTCATTTTGACTTGATCAAACCCATAAAAAATCCCTTATATCTATTCAAGCTTCAACCCATGGTTTTATACTTCCTCCAAACAACTCTAAACACTTGGAGTTGACACTTGGCTGCCACCTCAGTAATCAACATTTTCATTTGACCAGTCAACACATGGTCAAACCCTTTCAAAATCCTTCTAATTCATTAAAATTTTAATATTCAAATATTAAATCCCTTCGAACTCACTCAAGCAGCTCCTTAAACCATTCTAGCTGCCACCTCAGCATACATAGATCCATTGACTGGTCAAATAATCAATGGGTGGTCGAAGGAGCTTCTAAATGGTTAAAATCCTTAATCAAACTTATTAAACTAAAATCCCACTTAACCTCAGTAGTTAATACCGTGCCACGTGGATTATCCCGTCGCCAGAGCTGTTATTAAATTAAAATTTAGTTATTAATTAATTTTAAATAACAGAAATTTCAAAACAATGTTAAACATTCAAATAAAATAAAAAAAATCATATGTTATATAAAATTTTTCAGAATTTTAAAGCCTTTAAAATAAAACTTAACTTTAATTTTCAAAATTCATAATAACCTCTATTTTAAATCATCTTAAATTATTCAAATATTTTAAAAATCATTTTGAAACTATGTTAAAACTATTTTGGAAGTTTGTTTAAAAGTTATTTTGAATTACTTAATTTTTCTAGAATTTCCAAAATTAACCTATTTTCTAAATATTAAAATTAATTTTAAAATTATATAGATTAAATTTTGCGAGTTTTGAGTTTGTCCATGAAATTTTAACCTTTGATTAAGCATACTTGAACAAAATTAGTGGGGAGTGGTGGCTAATCAATGAGCAATTATTTTGTTAATTATTCATTGGTTAATCCCTCAATTAATTAAGCTTTAACTTGTTATTTGCATGCATAGAGTACACACACAACTTAGCTTAGGCTCTCCGAGATTTAGGAATTGATTGTGATTGTTTGTGCATAGCATGTATGTTACCAAGGGTTAGACAAACCTTGATTCAAACCCATTCAAACTTAGTGACATCATTAAGGACAATAATTAAGGACATGTGTAGAAAACTTAGAGAAATTCAAATAATTAGAATAAACATCCTTTTGACTCAAAACTTTGAACATTTGACCATTGTGACACTCTCAACCCATAGAAAGGTTTTCACTGGTTGTAGAAGTCATTAAACCATTAATTAATTTTCTTAAGTTTAAACCCTTAATTAACCTTTAAAAATTCCACAAATTCTAATAAATTAAGTTTAAACCCAAAAATTACACATAATACCTCTAACTGACCAAAATTGAATCCTTAATCAATAAAAATTAAAATCAACTTGATTTTATCGCAAATATAATCTTAATTTAATTTTAAGTGAATTTGAATATTTAATTAATTTAATTAATTAAGAAAAATTAAAAATTCCAAAAAATTCCCAAAAACTTGGGAATATCTCCTTAGGTCATTCCTGACCTTTAGAACTAGTTTAAAGGAGTTGGGAACCCATTTAAAGCAAAATCACAAAAAGCTCCTTAATTATGCAATTTCAAAATTCAATAAATACAAGAAACTTAAAAAAATTCATAACTAATTCAAGAAAAAATCAAATAAGTCAAACTCAATTGCATTCAACTCATAATAATTTTTAATATTTATTAAAATTATTAAAATTCCAGAAAACCATTAAATTTGAAAAAGTCAACTTTTGGTCAAATCTTAAGTCAAAATCAAGCTAAAAATTCAAACCTTCATAACGAAATGTAGAAAAATCTAATTGTAGTGTACTTATAGTCTAACTGATCATATTAAGGTCTAGTATTTTAATAAAATATTAATTTTCTAAAAAACACTCTTAATTAAAAACTCATTCATTAACCTCTTAATTAAGTGATTAAAATAATCTAAAAGATTCCTAAAATTTTAAAATTGTTTTAAAACTCCAGAAATCTTTAACCAACCTTTAAAAATAGTAATTAACCAATTTTCATTAACTTTTAAACCTTAGTTAACTTAAGTCACTTAATCATATCGGGTACCACTAGGTAACCGAGGCCTACGAGACTATTAAATTAGCCTCAAGAAAAGTGAAATAAAACTTCACAGCCTCGGTGAGAAACAAAGGTGTTAACTTATAACTCTTTAAAATATATTTTAAAATCAACTTTAAGTAATTATTATTTAAACTCAAACCTAAATTTTCCCTTAAGCCTTTCAACTAATCGAACCTTAAGCAACTTCAATATAATGAGCCTACTTAGGACATATCCACACCACACAGCCATAGTCACACAGTTTAGATGGTTTGCTAGGACATCCAACTCTAGTTTTAGGCAAGGCTGGTGTTTACTTTTCTGCTGTGTGCCGAGTTTTTGAGCTTTCACTACATGTTGTTTACTAGTTTAGAGTTGATGTATTTATTTACTTACTTACTTACTGCACTTTATACTGTGATTTCTTGCATGCTAGATCTACCATTAGGTTAGGAGCGATTTTTATACTAATACAGTTTTGTGCAGATGGCCATGCTCATACGAGGCATCAAGATTAAAGGGGCAATAAATAAATTCAATATATATATATATATATATATATATATATATGTTTTGCACAAAAATCGAATCCAGATGCTCATGAGAATACGAAGAAGTGAATAACGAGAAGAATCCCATTCTCAAAGTCACTTGAGTCTTAGGAGTAGAATCCGGGTTGTTGTTAGTGGTGCACGGCCACTTTACTTTTCTGCAGACCGTGGTTTGTAATAATAAAAGACACTTGCCTATGGACATTAAACTTTAATTATTTTATTTATTAATGTTCATTATTTGATGTTGACTGCGATTAGGGCTGCCTGCTTTTAGTAGTTTTTTTGCGCCTCTTACATGTCGTATTTTATTTAGCCTGTAATCCAATTGTAGGCTCTTAAGGACTTAAATAAAAAATTTCTACTTAAATCAAATAAAAAATTTTAAGTCAACATAGAAATTTTAATGAATTTAAGAAGTAAGCCTGGGACCGCCAGGAGTTCTCATTCATAATTGTTGCATTATCTTTCCACTTGTTAGGCACGTCCCTGTGGTAGACCACCTGATCTATGAGGGTGCAGATCTGTCCAAGGGGAATCTGTGCATCTTTTAGGGAAAAATATTTTTTTAAGCCTTTTTTAAAACTTCTTCATCCTGATTTAACTACTCAATCGAGTCGACCAGCATGCATCGCATTAGATACAAACTTAAAAGTGTCTAAATCTTTAATTGTATTTTTAGCTTAGGCATCAAACACCCAATATAAGTTAAAGGGCTAATTAGGATCTGCTCTAGATGTTGGTCATATTCTCAAAAACCTATCTTAAATAATATCCTCACCATTTAATATTAAAAGACCTGATTCATGATTTTAATGCGGCTAGGTGGTTTAGCTGGCTCCCCAATCGAGGCCGGGCTAATTCCATATTTGCATTGCACTAGCTAGGTTCGGGTTACTTTTAAGTACCCAATTTAGACTTAGGTTATGAGGAAGGCTCAGGCTATAAGCCCTCAACCTCCGGGAATTGAATCCAAACTTTCTAATAAAATTAATCATTCAAATTAAAAATCTTTTTCAATAAAATTCAAGCCCAACACATAAGAAGGTTGGGGTGTTTCTGAAGTTATTCAGAATCTCAAAACACCTCCTACCTTTCTTCCATTGACTCTAGAAATAAGTGTTCAACCTTGAACCAATCCCGATTGAAAATTCCTACCCTTAACCTCCTTTGACATCAATCTTTGAAATCTTAAATAAATTTTTTACCGCTATTTTAATCGAGAGTATTCATAGGAGACTTATATTTCCTACGATGTAATTAACTACGAGGGCTTGCACTCGTAAGAGATTTAGAAACCCAAACTTGATTTTCAAATTCAAAATTTTCAAAACCTCAATTAATTATCTTTAAGAAAATCAAACCCGACGATTATTATCGTCATTTTCAAATGATCAATAGTGATTGATATCTTCTTTCTTCTGAGAGATATATCAACTATTATCATGGTTTTGATTATGAAATTAATAATCTTTTATCCATATTAGCATAGTCAAACACTCGATTAAATTCCATTTTGACCATACGGAGTCAAATGTAATTCTTTCCTGAGTTTGACTACGATAATCATGATAGAAATTTAAAGTTTTAAAATTTGAACTAATTAGTGAATGATATTCTTGCCTTTTGAGATGATATATCATTCTTAATGTCGTGTTTGATTCCGAAACTAAAATTCAACTTTTTAACTTTTCCAAAGAAAATTAATACTTTTCAAAACTAAACTTTTTTCAATCAAACAAAAAAAATAGCGACTCCGCTGGGGATAAGTCTCACTCTCCATCTTTAATAGCGATTTAAATTTTATTGCATTGATAGTTTTGACTACCTTTCTCTCCGTTGGTCCCTCTTCCCATTTCTCCCTTGGGTGAGTATGACCAACTCAATTAAGACATGTTAAAATAGAGGTGAGTGTAGGAAACCTCCCTCTAAGTCGGGCTTTGACATTTTACCTCTAACTTGATTGGTAGAGCAAAAGAGTCAAGCGAAAATCCTCATGTATATGTTGCAAACTCGTATGCGAATAAATCTCCTGCATGCTAAGTTTCACAATTTATAAAAAATTCATCAATTTCAAAATCAATATTTCAATCCTTGAGCAAAATTCAATCTCTTTTAAATCTTAATCAATCCATATATTCTATCATTACACATTAAATTATAACTCCTATAATTTGGTATGTGTGATAGAAAATAGACTTATTATTCAAATTTGATTGTAGAGTTCAAATCTTTTCGGCAAAGTCTATCTTTGACATTTCATTTCCACGCAGTTTGTCGGGTTGAAAGAGTCAAGTCAACTTCTTAGAATCCCCCCTACAATTGTTTTTGTTAACCTTTGTGTTGAATGTGAGTTCAATATATTGAGTTTCAAAAAAAGGGAGGTTCTGCCAAATTTTTAAACTTTCAAAACTTACCCAAAATCTTTCAAATCAATTTCAATAGTCATTGTCATGTGTCTTCAATAACATTCTGTTGTAGTTGAACACATACGATACAAACCCAAAATTTTTCAATCAATTCTGGGCTCTGACATTTCACCCCAAATCACTTGGTAGGATGAAAGAGTCGAGCCTAGTTTCTCAGGATCTTCTGGTTACTTTTGTAAACCTACACACTTGAATAAAAATCAATGTGTTGAGTTTCAAAGTTTGAAGAAGATCTATTCAATTCCAACTTCAAAGCCAAATTTAACATTAAGTTTAAATTCAATCCCGAAATTAAATCCAAGTTTGATTCCAACCTTAAGTCTAAATTCAATTTCAAACTTAATTTCAACTTCAATTTTGATTTTAAAGTTAAAATAAAGGCTTTGACATTTCATCCCAAGTCGATTGGTGAAATGAAAGATTTATATTTTATTTGTTAATTTTTTTGTAAAAACATGTTATTTTTGTTATATATGTGTAGAAAAATAAAGGGAATACGAAAAAATTTTAACTATGGTATAGCACCACAGCGTTGGACATCATATCACCACTGCATCATCATTGACATTGCCGGAGCACCCAAATATGGACATAGCAGTGCTTAGTCTCTATTTGATAGTGCCACAATATCGCAGGAGTCAGCATCGTAAAGCCCAATCTTTATCTCCACATCATTGGGATGCCAAATTCTAGCGCTGCTAATTCTACATGAATGCCATGTGGACATCACAGAGCTCAATTGTCAGCAGCACCACGATGCTAGATTTGTAACTATTCACATGATAATTGTCCATCAAAGTAATGCATCGATTCATTAAAAAGTCATTCCATATCAGCAAGGATAACAACGGAGGAAACCCATCAACGTTTTGGTGTTAGTTCATTTTATAGGCATGTGATGCAAATTTTTAGAGCACTATAGTGTTAGAATCAATTTTCTTTATTTTTCTATAAATAGTCCTTTTATAATGTTAATATATGAGTTCAATCACTTATTTAATTTTAGTGTTTATAGTGCTTCTCTGAATTTTCCTTAGGAGGGATAACTAAGGGAATTCACAGCTGTACTAGATACATTCTATTAGAGTGTTTGGCTTTTGTTTATGGAAGCAATTATATAAGTTTAAGGAGTGTAGAGGATGTCATTAAACCCATACAATGATATTATTTTTTATAATTTTTTCTTTTGTGCAATTAATGAAAATAAATTTGCTTTACTTATTCTTCATGTCTGACTAAATTATCTAGTTTTAGATTGATGGTCTTGATCGAATGTGAAGTACTAATGAATTCTCTTGATTAATAATTTCATGATGTTTTTAATATACTAGATTTTTTTAATGCACATCATGACCATATGTGTAATTAATAATAGGTGTAATGTGCATCCTAAGAATAGAAAAATAGGACAAACTATGCATTTTAGAATTATATGATGCAAACATAGGCATAGTGCTTGTAATGTATAAAATTTATGGAGTTGAATTATTATGAGGTGGTTTTAATAGTACATTATTTACTTTTCTAATATTTTTATATGGTGATAGATTATGTGAGTTTAGAGTAGTATAGAGGTTGGAAGGTTTAATCTATCATTTGCCTCATCATGTTTGACCGAATGATTGGGGATGCATATACTTTGAAAAATATTAATATAAAATAGAATCATAAGTAAATATATTGAATTTATATTGCATCAATCCAAAATAATTTACAAAAAAAGTCTTATTTAATTATTTTTTATTTTAAATTAAGTGATTGAATCTCCACCAAAACTTATATATATTAAGTTAGATAGCTATTATAGTTAAATTAGAAAGTATTACTATTTGTAGTAAACATTATTCCTTATGGAATCGATACCCTACTCTATATTACTTGATTCGGTGCATATACTTGCATATATTAAGTAGGTTTTTTTAAATTTTTTATATCAAAGAAAACCTAATCATTATTTAGGAACTAATAAAACCCTAAATTATTTTTATAATTCATTAGGATACTCCAATGCCCCGTCAAGTTTTTGGCATCATAGCAGGAAAAGAAAATATTTTTTTTTGTAAATCTATTATATTATTATATTAATTTTAAAAATTAGACATACTCATACTTTATTTATAATATTATAGTTTTTGTTTACATTGCATTGTAGTTTTTATTTATAGTTAATTCATTACTTATGTTTGCGTTGTTTTACTTCAAAGCCACATCACCAACTATTATACCATCGTAGCTCTTGCCATAATTTTAGAACAATTATATTAATTCTTCACTTTAGTATTTGCCTTTTGTTTGGCAACCCAGAGAGAGTTAAAGGGTAGGAAGAATATGAGGAAGACCTTGATTCTAAGAGGTAGGGTTGAGAGAGAGAGAGAGATTATCATTTTTAATTTTTTTTAGAATAAAGATTATTATAATCTACTAAATTATTGATAAACTATCACATTCCACCTTTAACAAAGAAATAAAAGGAGAAATTTCATTACAACTAATATCATCCTATTAAAAATTGCTAAAAATAGCATAGTTAGCACACAAATCCACTAACTTATTCCAATTCCTATTTGAAAAATGGAACAAAACTTGATTGAAATCCTTTAAAAAAGAGAATTCTTCAACCTCCAAATGCTATAACATTCGGCTTCATTTATCCCAAGAACTTTTAAGTAGCATGATAATATTGTAATTATATCCTTCGATAATGATACCTCTTGATTCCAACAATTAATCATTTATAACTTTATTTTAAAAAAGGAGCTAACATTTCTAATTGAGCTACATCCCAATGTAAGCATCTGAATCCAAATGAAAATAAGAATCTACCTTTATGGTCTCTGAATACTCCACCAATGCCAGCTTTATTTAATTTTAGCAAAGAAGTATCAATATTGAATTTAATTTATTTAGGGGGAGGAGGTTGCTAAGAATTATTAGACAGCTGAGATAGATGATTAACACCCTAGTTTTTTGAACTGATATTAATAAGAGATGAAATAGAAGCAACATTGATAATGTTTGCAGTAATAAAAGTTGAACTGTCTTTGACTCCACCATTCTTTACCTTATTCCTACTTTTCTAAGAAAATAAAAAAATATACAATATAAATTTGCAATGAAAGGATTACTAGTAGATAGTATTTCCAAATTATCACATCATTCCACAAAAGAAGAGAACAAAGGAACTAGGAATTCCACAATTCTTTAAATGTTGTATAACTTGAATGAGTTTATAACATCCAACTGCTATGTGATTCACATTTTTAATAAATAGACAACCTCTTGGGAATAAAATATAGTCCAATAATCTTCTATAAATTAAGAAATCATTAGAAGGAATGGCATCATTAAATTAACAGCACCAAAATAATTCTACCTGAGGTAACAACATCAATTTCTTAATCCTTTTTTAGTTTGTTGTGTTAAATTTTCATGTTATTTTATTTTGCATTTTCATTTATAGTCTAGCTGAAGACTTACAATTTAGCTCTTTTTGGAGACAATCCATGTATGTGTGATATTAGAATAATTCAAGTTAACATAATGATATGTTATAATTTGTGTTCAACATATGTTTTATCCACTTTTTATCTCTCATTTGAAAGTATGTGTTTGTAGTGCTTGTTGATATGTTTATTTACATATTAGCAAATATCCTTAATGCTTAAATTATTATTGTCCTCCAATTACATTTATATTTTGATTATTTAATTATCCCTTATAAAAAAATAATTAAAAAAATATAAAATTAGTATAATAATAAAACCCTTGTTCCTAGTTTGAATGAACTCAATTTATACTTCTTAGGTTAGAAAACCTAATACTTAGCTCACTCAACTATTTGAGCTATAATTTGAAATTATAAACTATACCTTTACGAATTGAACCTTTAAAATTATAAGATGAATTATTAGTATTAAAAAATTGATATGAGTAGATTAAATTTGAAATCATAGCTAACGAGAAGATGGAATTAGTGATCTCATCATATCCATACATTAAACTAATTTGAATTATATGAGAATTCTAAAGAAGAAGATGATATTAAAAATCATTAATTAGGTACTCTACTAAAGAAAAATTAAAAGAACTTCAAATAGTTTTTTAAAAGAAAAAAATAAAAAATATCAGAAGTAAAAGATAAGTACATTAAAAAAATTGGTATCAGTATAAACTTTAGATTTGAAATATAATCTTATAGAAAAGCTATAAAGGGTAAGATGAAAGTGCTAATATAAGGGATGGTAAACTAATGAAAGTACAAATTTAACAACAAATATATTCAATAATTAAAACTACATAATTTACTTTAACATTAAAAAATTAATGATTAAATCTATAAGCTATAATTTTGAATAAGGTAAAAATAAGAATGCTTGATTAAGTTTAACTTAGTATTTTTAAAACTAAAATTATAGCTTTGATTTATTTTTATTAATTCTAGACAGTGATGTATTATCCTATACTTTAGTCATTTTAGATTGTCACTTTTTATTTTGGTTAATCACTTAATCATAATTTCAAACTTTATTTCCATGAGGACAAGAAAGATTTTAAGCTAGGGAGGATTTGATAAGTGTAAATATTATTATGTTTTATGTGTTAATTTGTTAGTGAAAACATATTATTTTAGATATATTTATTTAGGAAGATACATGAAAAATGAAGAAATTTTAAGTATGGTACAATGATGTGGAGTAGGACACTTTAGCACTATAGCGCTATCACTAATAATGCTGGATTACCCAAATATAGACACAATGATGAGCAATCTCTATTTGATAGTGCCACAGTGTTAGAGGAGTCAGTGTCGTAAACCCCAGTCTCTGTCTACACTGTATCACAATGCCAAATTCTTGTGCCTCCAAGTCAAGGAAGGTTCCATGTAGATGTCGCAACAATCAACCATTAAGAGCACTACAATGCTATAGTTGTAAACGTTCAGGACACAATTTGCCAGTGAAATAGTGCATTGATTCCTTAAATAGTGGGTCCATATTAGCAAACACCGCAATTGAGGAAACCCTTCAGCGTTGCAGTGTTTGTTAAATTTTTGGGCGCCACAGTGCCAAAATATATTTTATGTATTTTTTATAATTGTAATATTAATAGATGAGTTCAGTCACTTGTTCAATTTTATTCTTTATATTTCTTCTCTAATATTTCCTTGGGAGTGACAACTAAGGGAATTCAGAAAAGTACTAGATACATTTCATTAGTGTTTGGCTTATGTTTATGAAAACAATTCTATAAGTTTAAGAATGAGTGTAGAGGAGATCATTAAATCTATCCAATGATATCTTTTTTTGTATACTTTCTTTATTTTTTGTAATTAATGAAAAATAACTTTCTACACTTTTTCCTCATGTATGGCTAAGTTTTCTAATTTTGGATTGATAAATGGATGGTGGAGTACTAATGAATTCCCTTCATGATTAATTTAATAATGTTTTCAATGTATAAGGTCTTCATTTAATGTACATAGTGTTCATATGTGTAGTTAATATGAGGTGAAATATGAATCTTAGAAAAAAGAAAATAAGAATAACCAGGTATGTTGGATTGGTATGATGAAAGCATAAACATAGTGCTTATAATGTATCAAATTTATAGAGATGAATTGTCATATGCGGATTTTAATAGTAAATATTCTACATGTTTAATATTCTCTTAGGGTTACATATAATGAGAGTTTAGAGTGATATTAAGGTTAAAAAGTTTAATGTCCTATGTCTATTCATGCTTGACTATGGAGTCCGTGATGCATATTCTATGAATGAGATCAATATAAAAGAGAATTATAAGGAAACATATTGTATTTATATCCCATAAATTCAAAATAATTTATAAAATTAGTGTTTTATTTTATTATTTTTATTTTAAATTAAGTGACTGAATCTCCACCAAACTTATTTTTATTGAGTAGGATAATTATTGTTGTTAAAGTATACAATACTAGTATTTGTATGTAAACATTCTTCCTCGTAGGATCAAATTGTACTCTAGCAGTATATTATTTGGTTCGATCAATATACTTGAGTATATTAAGTCTGATTTTTATAATGTTCATATTAAATAAAAACTAAAAATTGTTTAAGGATTGATAGAGCCCTAAATCATTTTAATTATTCTTTAGGTTACTCGACTGCCCCCATCAGACTCCCGAATTGCAACATATATGTTATTATTTTTGTTGTATTTGTGCATATAGGAGGTCCCTAAATAATAGGAAATAAAAATGATAAAAAAAAACTATAAAACCAAGTTCATAATGTATGATTCATATCCATTGTTGTTTTATTCATCTTTATAACTTTTTCCTACTCTTCTTGGTATGCATTTTCTTTTTATTCTTTATTATGGTTCAACATTATTTGTTCATCAATGCAACATTGTCATCTTCAGTATCATCAAAATTATAAGTGTATTTCTTAGCTAATTTTTGTGTTATCACGATTTCTTTAATTCATTCACCTACATCTTTTTACCTCCAGATATCTTTTTGGTCATATCTTCTTAAGGAACTAAGTGAATGCTCAGTAAAATAAGAAGATAAATATTTTTATTAAAAAATAGCAATCAACTAATGATTCAAGCAAACATCTATATTTTTTTGTTTTCTTTTTTGACATTAAAAAATGTCTTTCTTGGGCATGCAAAGAAATTACATTTTTTGTAAATCTATAAAACATATCAAAATATTTTCGTTTGATTATCGACATCATAATTTATTTGTAACTTCATAAGAAATGCATAGTCAATCCCATATATATATATATATATATATATAAGAAATAGTTCAAATGTTTTGACCCCTAATCATCAATAGTTCATTCATTGAATGTAATTTTAACATTTCCCATTTTCAAATCTTTGATTTCATATCATAATTGAATTAGACAGAACATCTTATAATTAATATATTAATAGTTTCTTTAAATGTTATCATACACACCTTCCAAAAAACAAAAGGTATGGTCTCAAATTTTTTATGGTATGGAAATAAAATATCCTTCCAAAGTACTTCTATTTCCTATTTGTACCATCATTGGAACTACATAAGGTGATGAAATATATTTAATGTATATATTTCCAAAATATTTCTATTTTAATAGGTTACTTGCTTAAAAAGAATTATAGTGTATAATGCACATTTAGTTGTATTAATTTGTCCTTAAAATAAGCGTGTGGAAGTTTAATCATATGAATGGATATCACCATTAACCAAGTACAAACTACTCTATAATAGCCTTGTTGGAATAAATTGCATCAGTTAGATGCTAAAAAGCTCTAAATCCGATCCATACACTTCTAAAGCAAATACTAGTTGTTATCACATACATATATGTAACCATATTCTACACAGTAATTTTAGGTGTGATTTAATCCGCATTTCTCTTCGTGTATTCTGCTTCTCTTGACTAATTGTTAGAAGAGACCTCTGGTTCTTCATGGTATTAGAGGTGTATCAGAACCTAGCCAGCATCCTTTCCAATGGAAAACTCCTCAACCTTACAGAACATTGAAGGTCTAACTGAAACTCCTCTAGAAACACCACATATTCCCTCCTCCCTCAAAATTTTTATCTCTAATATGAAATCCATAGTCCCAACCAAGTTGTCTAACGACAACTACCATACATGGAAAGCACAGATGTTGAATCTATTTCATGCTAATGCCTCCGTGAGCTTCCTTGATCCTGCCTTCGCCATACCTGCCAGACTTCTCCTCCAACCCAATATAACTTACATCCGAAACCCCAGCTATAGTAAATGGCTCCTAATAAATTAAAACAAAGCTGTTGGAGTCTGTTTTATGATTACCCAAGCCTTTCTCCCCTATGTCCTTCACCTCAACTCCATTCATGATATTTGGATAACCATTGAGTGACGCCTTCAAGCTTTGTATATGTCTCAAATCAAACAGCTAAAAATGTCTTAATAAAAAACCTCTCAATGACTCAGTACCTCACCACTATTAAAATGCTGGTTGACAACATTACAATAACCAGTTCCATTGTCGATCCTGAAGATGTCCTTCTCTACACCCTTAATGGTCTACCACATCCCTAACAGGCGTTTAAAATAGCAATTTGAACCAAACTAATTCCAGTCAGCTTGGAAAATTTGTATTTACTTCTCGTTATCAAAGAAATAAACCTTGCCTCTGAAGCAGCTCGAGAAGCACCCGCCTCTAACTTTCACACAACTCTCTACCAACCTAGTGGTCATGGTCGAAGACGATTCTCCCACACCTATAATAGTCCCGAGTTTAACACCAGTCATCCAAATGACTCTTCTGTAGTGATATGCCAAATCTGCTAGAAGAATGGACATTAAACCTCAATATGTTGACACTGCTTCAACTCATAATACTCCTCCAAAATTTTTATTTCCACACCAAAACAAAATTTTTTGAACTGGTATATTAACTCAGGTGCTTCATCTCACCTTACCAATAGTCTCATGCAGCCTCACTTATCCCAAAGGTATAGTGGCTCTGACAACATCAATGTAGGCAATGAAAGCTCAAATCCCATCTCCTGTTTAGGTTCCAGCATCCTTTCCACTCCTACCTGAAAGTTACTCTTCCCATAAATATTTCACGATTAAGATATTTCCAATAATCTCCTTTCAGTATAGTAATCTATTTTCTGACAATAATGTCTTTATTTTATTTGATGCAAATGGCTACTATATAAGTGATACAAAATCAAATTTTGTTCTCCTTTCAGGTCACAGTCGTGAAGGCCTCTATCTAATTCATCTATCCTCACACCATCCAGTCCTCCTCGCTTCCTTAGTATCTCACTCAAATGGCTTCATCACCTAGGACATCCAAACAAGCAAGTAAATGCAACAATCAACAATAAAAACAAGGATTTATGCATTCCTACTTTTTCTAATTTCTACTATGCATGTATTTCCTTAAAAGGCCATAGATTACCCTTTAAACAATCCACTACTTGTAAAACTCAGCCTAAAAAACTAATCCACTCTGATGTTTGGGGTTTGTTCCATATTACCTTGACATAAGGTTATAAATTAAATGTTAGTTAGGGATGTTAAGCCCTTATGAAGCCCATGACTAACCAAGAGGGGTAGAGGTGATTTGGTATTTTAAAAATTATTTTGATCAAAACGCAATCACAGAACTCAATAAAAAATCACCACAATAACAATCAAAGTGTAGAAGAATAAATGTGGAAAGCAGTAGTAAAAGGACATAAAAATTTATAGTGGTTCGGTCAACTCGACCTACGTCCACTCCCAGGAGGCGCCCTCCGGGTATTGTACTAAACACTGTGACTCTCCTTTTACTCCCACAGCAAGGCGAAGAAGCCCTCACAAAATCGCCTTAATGTCGACCACGGTGAGGTAGAGAACCCAACTCCTTTTGTTTCCTCCTGAAGCAGGTAGAGAACCTTGATCGATTGTTGAAGAAGACCTCTCTCAACCCTCCAAAGATAAGAGACTATGGTGGAAGAAGAAGTAGTGGAACAATGCATGGAGCAACCCTTGTGAAAGTCCCTCACAAGCTCCCCCACAACAAATCCTCTCACTCTCTCCCTTTCTCTCCCTCTCCTCTAGGCTTCCTCAGGTCAAGATAGTAGCAAAAGATCACCTCTAAGGTAGAACAAGATATCTTAAGTAGAAGAGATTCGAAATAGCTCTTATTTTATACAAATCAACTTTATCATCCAGGTCAATAGGGGTATCGACATGCCGATCAGCATAAATTTTACTCAATAAGCCCGGTTGGTTTGGGACGATTAGACAATTTCTGGTCATATCGTCCAGGTCGATAAGATATCATCCTGGCCGATTAGGTCAAATCCAAGGAAAATTATCTTGAACATTGCCCTGAATAGAAGCTGGCCGATATTAATCGTCCATGACATCGTCCCGATTGATCCAGTGATCGGCCTGGCCAATGTGATTGTGCAATCAGCCTTAATTACTTTCTTTAATCACCTGATCAATTTAGGCATAATTTTTCTACATCGTACAGGCCAATGTTCTGGATGATGTCCAAAAATAACTAATATTTTAATAGATCTGGCGACTGATTATTTCTGATTTGAGCCTATCATCGCGGCCGATATAATATCGTCCAAGTCAATTAGCTTAATGACGGCTGCCTTAACCATTATGCCCTGATTAGGGTTATTATTTTTGAACCAATCATCCAGGTTGATATAAATATTATCCTGGATGATGTTAACAAAAATAGTAAACTCTAATAAACAGTCAAAAACTCTCCCAAGGTGTTTGTGTGCAAGGTTACTTAGCATTAGGAGCCACACCTTTTACAATAGACTTAAGAAAGGGAAAAGTGTACAAAGTGACTTAGACCTAGTCCACCCAATCTTGAGCTGGTTCCAATTGTGTCTGATCTTGTGGACATTAAATATTAGTAGGGAAGGCAATCGTAGAGAAACAAGAGTGTTTGTTATCATCAAAATTATAATTCATGAAACCAGATTCACAACAATCTCCCCTCTTTGATGATGTCAAACACACATTTTAATTGAAACAGTTCAAAGCAATTTTTAAATGAGCAAGGAAACAAAACACAGTTTCAAAAGTTTGACTAATCAACATAACATAACAAACTAAAACAAACTGGAATAAACTAAAACAACTACTCCCCCTTTTGACATCACAAAAAGGAGGAGGAAAGTAAAACAGAAACAATGTAGAAAACTAAATAACAGAAAAATAGAAACAAACTATAACAACAAAAAAACATAAAAAGAACAACTAGTAAAATAATGTCCCCTAATCATCTGAAGGAGGAGGTGGTGGTGGAGTTGGCTGCTGAAAGTAGCTCTACAATATAGCAAACTATGTTCCAAACCAGGCTATATCTTGGTCGTGCTGCTGCTACTGGTGTGAAACGTAGGCGTCAAAACGGGTTAAATTTTTTGTGCGGTGCTGCTCGTAGCGGGCTATGTCCTCAGCATGTTGCTACTCTTGTGCAGCAATGTAAGTGTCAAATCGGGCCTCCCACTGGTCAAAGCGCTCCACTAACTGGTCCAACTGAGAGTGCTAGCAGAGCGAAATAGGTGTAGGAATAGGTGCAGGAGCAGGTGCAGGTGTCTCATCTTCCTCTGCCTGAGCTTCCTTGTCCCCTAGGTGGAGACATCTACTATGAAGAGTTGGAAAGAAAATGTTAGATTAGAAAGCAGGTTGAAGGTTTGGTGGAGTAGAATATTGGAGGTTATATTTTGATTCTAAGACATAAGAAATGATATGTCCTAGGGCTAGATTTGGCTTCCTCCTATGACCTGGATGCTGAATGGTAGTAAGATGGTCGATATAGCGAAAGATCAGGTCATTAGAATTGAATTCATGATATGCTAAAATGTAATAGGTGGTGAGTGAAAGAAGGAGAGTGATGTGAACACGATCACCAGCCGTAGGAATTATTGAAGTGCGAAGGATGTGTTGGATGGTCCTAGCATCCTTGAGTAAGGTGCCAGTCTCTCCCATGTGAAAATGAGCATTAGAGTTACAAAGAAAATGATTAGACGTAGCCCAATCAAAATCAAGATCAGAACACAGGGTGTGAAGTTTATCCCCTATGGTGGAAAGTTGTAAAATCTTCTCACAATCCTGATATGTGATCTCGATAGGGCGTCAATTCACATATGAGCCAAGTGAAGTAAAAGTAGTATTAATGTGGAGACTTGCAAAGAACTCAAAGAGTAATTCAGAATTGAATGGGACAGTAAGCGTTAGAAGAAAACACAAGGAGGTATGGGCAAATAAGTATAGTACCATCCTTAATACTAAAATGAGAAGAACTCTGAAAACATTATACTTTTGGAGCAGGGTAAAGCACAAAAATTTGGAACAATTGAAGGATATTCTCAAGAGGGAGATTCTACAACTTCAAGAGAAGGAAGCTGAGAATGGATCACTTTCATCTAATGAAATTTGTTTGCTGAAATTCAAAATTGATGAATTAAACTCTACTTTGGCTCGGTTAAGTACCTGGTGGAAATAATTGGCAAAAGTTAAGTGGATTACCGAAGGTGATCAAAACTCTAAATTCTTTCACTCTTTCTGCTAGTGCTAGGAAAAATGTCAATTTCATTTCTAGCATTAAGGATGATATGGGAAATTTAATTGAAAATCAAAATGAGATTGAAGAAGTTCTGATCCATTATTTCAAAAATAAATGGTCTGAAAAAAATTGTAAGCTTAAAGGATTGCCGGATAATAGAAATTTTCTGGAAGAGGAAGATAGATTGCTACTTTGTAATGAATTTTCTATCGAGGAAGTGGAAGAAGATCTTAAAGGAACTACAGATTGCACTGCTTCTAGAGAAGATGATATTTCTTATTCTTTTTTGAAGAATTACTGGCCCATTATAAAATCTGATTTATGGAAAGCAATTCAATTATTCCTTCTTACAGCTGATATGAATAAGAATTGGAAAAAAAAACTTAGATTGTGTTGATTCCCAAGATCAATAATCCGATATATGCAGCTCATTACAGACCTATTAGTCTTTGTAATACGGTCTATAAATTAATCTTCAAAGTTCTTCTCAACAGTATCAACAATATTATCCCAAAACTGATTTCTCTGGAGCAAGCGGCCTTTATCAAAGGAAGGGCACTTTATGATCACGTCCTTATTGCCCAAGAGTTATTTCATAAGTTCAGATATTCTAAAGCTACTAATGGTTTGGTTTCTATCAAGTTAGACATGGAACACGCCTATGATTCCATGGGGTGGCCGACTCTTTGCAAAGTGCTGGAATATTTGGTTTTCCAATATCCTTCTCTAAGCTGATTATGGGTTGTGTGTTGAACCCTTCATTTTCTATTTTAATTAATGGGAATCCTTCTACTTGGATTGAAGCTAGTAGTGGCTTTAGACAAGGGTGTCCCTTGTCACCGTATCTTTTTATTCTCTGCTCACAGCTACTTTCAAATGCTATTTTGGAGAGGGATAATATTGGTGTTCGGGTTAGCAGCAATAGTCCAAGAATCTCACATCTCCTATATGCTGATGATATAATTATTTTTGCTGAAGAAAAAATCACTAATGTGAAGTTGATTAAGGAAATCATTAAGAAGTATTGCAACTGGACTGGGCAAAAAGTCAATTCAGCTAAACCTGGTTTGCTTTTTGGTAAAGCTGTCAACATAAGGATAAAGAGGAAGATTAAAGACATCTTGGGCTATAAAGAGGTGAAAGAATTCTATTATCTTGGCACGAGATTGGCTTTGAGAAGACTATCCAGATCAGATTATCAATTCATTATTGATAATGAAATGAAGAAATTGAATAGTTGGGGTTCTAAATTTTTGTCTCTAGCTCGCAAAATCACCTTGGTTAAATCGGTAATTCTTTAAATTCCTTCTTTTCATACAACTGTTTCTTTAATTCAAAAATCAATCCTTGAAGAGATTAAAAAATTATGTCGTAATTTCATTTGGAATAAAAGTAATAATGGGCAAGGCTTACACTATGTGAGCTGGAAAAAACTTTGTGAACTTGTTGATAACGGTGGTAGGGGGCTTCATTCTTGTATCAACAAAGTTGGTCCTCTTAGAGAGAAATTTGCTTGGAAGTACTTAAAAGAGGGTGATTCTCTATTGCATAAAGCACTATTTCCTAAATACGGTTCTTTTTGGAGTGTTGGAAATAGGAACATATCTGTTTCAGTGGCATGGAAGATTATTAAAGACGGGAGCAAACATCTAAAACTAATTGTGAGGTGGGAAATTGCCAATGGACAATCAGTTAATGTTCTGGAGGACATATGGATTTATGATAAATGTCTCAATAGATGGCCGACGTTTATTAATTCTCAGGTGGATATGACAGAGTTCTATTCTCTGGATAATTTTATAACAGCTGGTTGCTGGAATATTACAGAGTTAGAAAAATTCTTTGGGCTGGAACTTATAAAGCTGATTTGTATGATACAAATCAATAATGATCTTGAAGTAGATCAGTTACAGCTTACACATATGGAATCAGGTAAAACCATTAACTCTATTGCTGCAAAATATAATGTTAAACAGTCCCCTGTTTCCAGTAGATGGAAGTGGCTGAAGAGTTCTATGTTGAATGCCCGTGTTGAAAATTTCTGGTGGAGGGTATTAAATGATGCTTTGCCTACTTTTTCTTTTCTTTCCTATAGTAGAATAGGAAGGATGGTGAACTACCCAAGAGGTTGCAACGTAGAGGAGAATATTGACCATGTGGTTTGTAATTGTTTGAAAATTATAGATGTTATTCATCAACTGAATAATTGGGGTATTGGTATTCCAATTTTTTCATCCAAGGAAGATACATTAAATTTGTTGGTAAAGCAAAATATTTTCATGTCCAACATTTTCTGTAATGCTATTCATCTCACTTGGAAAGAGAGAAATGAATTAGATCATGGGAAGAAGGAAAGAAGCTCGATTTTCATAGCAGTGGAGGCTATTACTTATGTAGGAGCTTCTAAATTTACCAATTATACCTCTATGGGCCGGTTTGGTACTAATCAACTTATGCTGTTAGAAGATTGTTGGTACTCTCCTCCACCCAATTGGATCAAGATAAATGTTGATGCGGCTTTATTTTCTTCTTATAAAGTTGGTATAGGTGGAGTAGTCAGAGATCAAAAAGGTCGGTTGATTGCAGCTTTCGCCTATCCTCAAATTCATTGAGATATTACTTATCTGGAACTTCTAGCCATAATATCCATTCAAGATGTTATCAATAAATGGAGATGTTATTACAAAAAAATCATTATAGAGAGTGACAATGCAAATGTCATCAAGCTCATTCACAAAGCTCACAATAAAGGAAGAAGAGGTAATTATAACTTTTCCTTTATTTTTGATTTGAACTTTGTTTTTTTTTTTAATTGCATTAAGAGGAATTGTAATAAGTTAGCGGATCTTTGTGCTAACTTTGTGGTTTTTTCTTCTTTTTGGTGGGAAGATTTAATTTTGGACATGGTTCCTCCATCATTTGTCAAAATTTTGATGGAGGAATCCGCAGCTTGCATTTAGCATGCTGTTGCTCTTTGTGTTTTCTCTTTTCTAATTTTTAATGCAATTTTTGATCTTAAAAAAAAAAAAGTCTAGTATCAAATAAGAGAGAAAATTTGCATTGACTTTTCGGGAGACTATGTTTTCAGCCTCCTTGTAGTGCTGGTAGGCGGCTTGATCATCCGCCTCCAGGAAATGAGGGTCCAGAGTGGCCATCGAGGGACTTCTGAATAGGTGACGAGAGCGCTTTCCTCTAGCCATTTTTATGAAATAGCAAGAAAACAAGAAATAGGAAGCAAGGAGAAGAAGTTGGTGTGAAGAAAATAGCTGGAAGGGCTCAATTTATAAAGAATCAGCCAGATCGTCCAGGCCAATCTGGTTCAATAATTGTGTACAGGCCGATTGGTCAAAAAGGTAGTCCTATCATCTGGGCTGATCAGATATCGGCTGAGACTATTAGACACAGGCAATTGTCACGAGGAGTCAAGCCGAATGACCATTCAAAAAGAAGATCATCCGGGCCAATTTGGTGGATCGTCCAGGACGATATCCAATTATGGATCATACCGGCCGAAGTTAAAATTTTTAAATCATATGCCATGTGTATCGGCCAGGCGGAACAGGTAAATCACCCGGGCCGATTGTCCAAAATGGATTGTCCCGGTCAATCTTTATGATTTTAAATATATATCCACGTGTATCTTTCAGGACGAACATATGTATCGCTCATACCGATTGTCCATAAAGTGAGCAAGAGAGGATAAGATCGTCCAGGCCAAAAAATGGATCGGCCAGGCTGATAAAAATAATTGAAGCAAAAGATGATCAGATCGTTCAGGTCGATAATAGATCATCCATGACAATCAGAAGAAAAAAATCAAATCAGTCGGCAGAGGGGAGTTTTCAGAGTGAATTGATCGGATCGTCTTGGCCGATAGTGGTATCGGCCAGGACGATGCGAAAAAAAGTGGAGAATTAGAGGATAAATAAAGATGTTCAGAGAAGACCCAAAAGCATCAAAATCAAGTGAAAAAGATAAAAATATTATAAGAAAAAGACATAAGCATAAATAAAAAAAAGAACTTTTTTTATCAAGGCATGAATATGACATAGTCTCCATGTAATTTATTTTAAAAATTTTGTAAGAATCATTGAGTTAACATTGCTAAAATCCAAAAAGCAGTTAGAACAATCGATCCTATTAACCCTAACTCAATCTTCTTCAGGGTAAACCATATTTTGAAAATAAAAAATCTAAATTAGAAAAGCCAATTAGTTTAGAAAAGAAAATCCATTCATTGACTTATTTACAGAAAAAATATTTAATAGAATAATATATCAAAGTAATTAGTTACATTTATAAATTTTAAATCAAGTCTTTAAAAATATCAAGTGACACAAGAAGTCTTCTAAAATTTAAAAAATTTTAAAAGGAGAAGAATCTTGCTTTTGGTGGGCTCATTTTTTTCCTCTTGTCAATTTGATTAGCGCTTTGCACATCTTTTGATTTTTGATACACTTTGTGTATATATAATTTTTTTTTAATTTGACATCATTGCACATGTTTTACTTTTGGCATCATTGGCCACTTTTTTTTAACTTTTTATACAAGGTAGATCACTTTAAAAAATTCTTAAATATTTTTAGTTGTGATTATATCTTACAGATATTAGAGAAGAAAAACTCACTCTCTAATATAAGGAAGAATGAGTCACAAAATAAAATCATATGATAATTTCAATGACAGGATTACAAAAATCTGAAAGTAAAATAAGGATTTTGAATATTATATTTATAAAATAGATTACTGTAGAAAGATTGAAAAAGATCTCAATTTCAAAATCTATTTGTTAATTTGAAGTAGATTTTTGTTTTAATCAAGGAGGAATGTGATCATACTAGCAATTGTAATTAGTTCCCTTTACTATTCTTAATGCAATTTGGTGCATCTTTTCAAAAAACAAAAAGTAGATTTTTGTTTAAAAAGAAGATTACACCACTAAAAGAGGTTAGAGAAAGAGACACAATCAACGGTGTTTTCACCTTTTAACAGATTAAGAGATGTAAAATATTGACTTACAAAATTTCAAAAGCAAAAATATCAATTTCAGCGATGATGATTATTTTTTTATTTTTATTTTTATTTGAAAGCATACAAAAATATAAAGCAACAAAAACAAAAGCAGTAAAAATAGCAAGAAAAAGCTAAAACAATAGAAGTAAAAAATAAACAAAAGAAAATAGATCATAAATCAAGTTCATGCATTTATGTCATTCACACCCAATCTGGTCCTTAAAGTACTGAAAGTGTCGAAGGCCAGTGGTTTAGTAAAAATGCTAGTGAGTTGATTCTTAGTTGCCATATGGTGTAACTAAATATATCCCTTGGTCACATGATCTCTAATAAAGTGATGTCTTATGTCAATGTGCTTAGTCCTTGAATGTTGGATAGGATTCTTAGAAATCCAGATGGGACTAGTGTTGTCACAAAAAATTGAGATCGTACCTACCGGTAATCATAAATCCAATACCTGCTATTTCAACCAAAGGACTTGGGCCACATAACTTCCTAAAGTAATGTACTTAGCTTCAGTAGTGAAAAGTGCAATAGAGTTTTGCTTTCTAATAAACCAAGAGACTAGAGATTGTCCTATGATTTGACAAGTTCCAGAAGTACTTTTTATATCCACCTTACATCTTTTAAAATCAAAATCAGAATATCCAATAATCTCAAAAGAAGTGCTATTCCTAGGGTACCAGATTCCTAAGTTTTGGTTCCTAAAAGGTATCTAAGAATTCTCTTAACTGTAGTCAGGTGGGATTCCTTAGGATCAGCTTGAAATCTTACACAGAGATAAACACTAAACATTATATCAGGTTGGCTAGCAGTCAGGTAAAGTAAAGATCCAATCATCACTCTATACTTCTTTTGATCAGCAAACTTTCCATTTGGGTCCTTATCCAACTAAACAATGGAGGTCATGGGAGTATTAATTGGCTTGGCTTTAACCATTTCATACTTCTTCAAGATGTCCTTTATGTATTTAGATTGATTTTGAAAGGTTCCATCATCTAATTACTTTATGCTAAACCCCAAAAAGTAGGACAACTCTCCCATCCTACTCATCTCAAACTCTATACTCATTATTTTAAAAAATCATCACATAACCTTTTATCAGAAGATCCAAAAAGTATATCATCGACATAGATCTGAACAAAGAGTAAATCATCTCCTACTTTCCCTAGAAAAAGGGTGGTATTTATGCTCCCCTTAACAAAATCCCTCTTTTTTTTTTAAATTGCAAATTTGCATTAATATGGAAAAAGAAGACTAATTACACTTGATAAAAGGGTAACATTCCTCCTTGATTAAATCCAACATGGAGGACGGTATGTTACCAAATGAAGAACTATCAAACATAAAACTACCTTCTAATGCCAAAGTAGCGCAAAAATCAGCTACCCGGTTACAATTCCTATTAACATGATGGAAATTTATTTTATTAAAGTCATTAAGGAAGAAAAGCTCTTTACTCAAGCACTTCTC
Organism: Dendrobium catenatum; assembly: GCF_001605985.2. NCBI lineage: Eukaryota > Viridiplantae > Streptophyta > Magnoliopsida > Asparagales > Orchidaceae > Dendrobium > Dendrobium catenatum. The sequence goes on along the minus strand of NW_021327559.1, from coordinate 165,283 downwards.
CAAATGCCAATCCCTCTTCTTCAAAGAATGTTGAATGTATGGAATCACACTGAAGTTATCACTTTCAAAGATAACTTCTTTACTTTCAAGCATCCACCCTTGTATGAACTCCCTTATTGTAAAGATCGCCTCCAATTCAAGTTGAGCTATATCCCAATGCAATGTGTTCTTCCCAAATGCAAGAATAAATCTACCTTTGTAATCTCTGAAAATGCCTCCAATACCAGCCCGATTAGTGGAGAGCAAAGAAGCATCCACATTAATCTTAATCCATTCTAGCAGTGGAGGGTGCCAAGAAATCATACACTCCCGATGGAGGTTAGCACCCTAGCTTTCTAGAAATGGATGAAGATTAGAAGTAGCTAAGGAAATAACATTCACCGCCACGAAAGAAGTTGATATAGCAGCCTTCCCATATTTAACCAAGTTGCGGTTCTTCCAATTCCAAAAAACTGCAGTGTAATAGAATCTCACCAATCTAGAATTTTGGTAAGATCTTCTTCTCAACTCCTCTAAATAATCTTCAAGAGATTGAAACATAACTGCATCAAAGCCCCATTCTCTAATTTCAGAAATAACCTCAGTCAAATACTTGCACTTGACCACAATATATTCATAATTCTCAACCTCAAGGCAACCTCTAGCACAAGAATCAATAGTAGCAAGCCTTCTAAATTTAAGAAAGTTATTAGTAGGAATAGCAAACTTACTTAATCTCCACCAAAACAACTCCAATTTAATATTGAGCTTAAGCTTCCTCAGCCACATATAGAATCCATCTTCCTCTTCCTTGTATTTTCTATTCATCACAAACTAAAATGCCAAAGCTGATAAAGAAAAACTCAAAAATTTGCTCACTGTCTCCAGCTTATTTATGTCCCCAACTCTGTCAATCGGCACCTGCTTGATTAGCCGAGCCAAATCTTCATGAAAAAACAATTTCAACTTCATATCATCCCACATTCCTTCATCAGAGATAACTTGCTGCACCTTCATGTCTTCCAAGGCTATGCAATCAACAAAGGTTGGCCAAGCATTAAGACTCTTGTCTAAGAGCCAAATGTCACTAAGGACATTAATTTTGTTACCTTTACCCACCTTCAATTTAACAATATTCTTAAGGTATTTTCCACTCTCTATCATAATCTTCCAGGCATTAGAAGAGTTCTTCTTACAAGCACCATCCTAAAAATTCGTTAGGGATGTTAAGCCCTATAGAACTGGCCCAAGCTAACCAACTCAGGTCAAGGAAGCAGAAAAATATTGTTCAAAACATAAAACAAGAGCTCTTAAATAGAAGAGCTTCAAAGGAGCTCATTAATTGCAAGTTGCCGATTATATCGTCTAGGCCGATGTGGCCCATCAGTAAAAATCTCAGAAGATCGGCCAGTGCATCGCCCTAAATGCAAACTAGATGATTTAAAATTGGCTTGATCGTCCAGGCCGATCTCACGATCGTCCTGGCCGATCAGTTCAAATCAGAGGAAAATCCTCCAGAGCGTCGCCCTAAATTCGAGCTGGCCGATATTTATCATCCTGAAGCTACTAAGGTTTTTAAATAGATCGTCCTGGCCGGTAGTGAGATCGTCTAGGATGATATGATCGTATCAATCATCCTTAATTACTCCCTTAATTTCCTGATCAATTACGGTATAATTTGTGAATATCGTCCAGGCCGATCAATGATCGTCCAGGTCGATTATTAAAAAATATAGTATAACTTAATTGTATATGGCGACAACTTCTTTCTGTTTTGAGCTTATCATCCTGGATGATACACGTATCGTCCAGGACGATCTGTTAATGATGGCTGCCTTAATTAAGAATCCTTATTTAGACTTTATGTTTTAAGCCTGATCATCCTGGATGATGTAAATATCGTCTTGGATGATATGAGTAAAAATAGAAATTCTAAGTCTCTCAAGTGTGTGGGACGATCTGTTAATGACGACTGCCTTAATTAAGAATCTTTATTTAGACTTTATGTTTTACGCCTGATCGTCCAGGATGATGTAAATATCGTCCTGGCCGATATGAGTAAAAACAGAAATTCTAAGTCTCTCAAGTGTGTGTGTGTAGGGTTACTTAGCATCAGTCTCTTGAACATTACAAATAAACTCAATAACTGAAAAACAACGTACAGAATGACTCATCCTTAGACTTACACAATCTTGATCTGGCTTCATTTGTTCATCCGATCTTCGATTCCTGAAAAGTTAGAAGTAACAGGCAGTCCAAGAGAATCAATAGTGTTTGTCGATCATCAAAACATAAGTCATGAAAATAGATTTGTAACAATCTCCCCCTTTTTAATGATGGCAAACACAAGTAGGAAAAACTCAGTAAAAATAACAATTCATTAAAATTTCAAAGCTACAAGCACATCAACTTTTCCGACCACATCCTACTCCCCCTTTTGTCATCACAAAAAGATGGTCCTAGACACAAAAGAAAAAGTAAACAACACAACAGAAACTAAAACAAAGAATAGAAAACAGAAAATAGAAAACACAGACTAGATGAACGAGGGACCCTGATCATCAGATGGAGGTGGTGGAGGTGGCTGCTGAAAGTAGCTGGCAAGCGTAGTAAACTAAAACTTGAACTAGGCGATGTCTTGTTCATGCTGCTACTGCTGGTGAGTAATGTAGCTGTCAAATAGGGCTAAATCCTCTGTGCGGTGCTGCTCGTAACGGGTAATGTCCTTAGAATGTTGCTGCTCCTGTGCAGCAACATAAGCCTCAAAGAGGGTCTCCTATCGATCTAATATTTCTATCAACTGATCAAACGGTAAGTGCTGGTGGAAAGGAACAGGATCAAGAACGGGAGAGGGAGCATCCTCCTCCTCAGCCCCCCGAGGTTCCTCATCTCCAGGGTGGAGATGAGTACTATGAAGGGTACTGAAGGAACTGTTTGAGTAGAAGAGAGTTGGGAGGTTGGGTGGAATAGGATACTGAAGTTGGTATTTGGTTTCAAGGACATAGGCTATGAGGTGTCCTAAAGCTAGATTGGGTTTTCTCTTATGACCTGGATCGCGGATTGTGGTTAAGTGATCAATGTACCGAAAAATTAAGTCCGCAGTATTAATTTCTCTATGTGCCATGATGTAGAAAGTAATTAGGGAAGGTAGAGGAGTGATGTGGATTTGGTCCCCGGCTTTTGGAATTATGGAGGTGCGAAAGACATGTTGGATTGTCCTAGCATCTTTAACTAAAGAGCTTTTCTCTCCAATATGAAAAGGTGCATTGGTCTGGCGAAGGAAGTGATTTGCCGTGGACAAGTCAAAGTCAGGATCTGAAGCAATTAAGTGCATCTTTTCCCTAGTGGTGGATAGTTGTAAGAGTTCAACGCAGTCCTGATATATGATTTCGACAGGGCATCGATTCACATAGGAGGTCAGGGCTGTGAAAGTATGATTTATGCAAAGGTTTGCGAAGAATTCTCGAAGAAGCTCGGTATTAAAGGGGAAAACAAGAGACAGAATGAAACAAAGAGAGGTGTGAGCGAAAAGATCCATTACGGATACGAAATGTGGGCAAGATTGATGATTATGGAGACAGTTATCCCACATTCTTTGTATCGATGGTATGCAGCTTCATCTTCTGCCTCCCTGAATCGAGGCTCCAGAGTGGCCCTCGAGGAACTCCCAGAAGTTTGTCGAACACGTTTCCCACCAGCCATAGTGAGGAGTTAGCAAGAAAACACAAGAGGAGAAGGGATGTGAAGTGATTAACATGGCCGGAACGGCCAGAATTTAAAGAAACGGCCATATCATCCAGGCCGATCATAGAATCATCCAGGATGATAAGGTACAATAATTACGTACATGTCGATTGGTCAAAAAGGCGGTTCGATCGTCCGGGCCGATCAAATATCGGCCAGGATGAATAGACACAGGAAATCATCCCGAGGAGTCAAGCTGGATGACCGTTGAAAAAGCAGATCGTCTGGGCCGATTAGGTGTATCGTCTAGGATGATGCACAATAATTGATCGTACCGGCCGAAGTTAAAAATTTTTTAAATTTGTGCCACGTGTATCGTCCAGGATGAACAGTGGATCGGCCAGGATGATTGTCTAATAATGGATCGTCCGGGGCTGATTTTAAGGATTTAAACGTGCTGACATGTGGATCGTCCAAAACGATGAACATAAAATGCATCGGCCAGGACGAAATAGGTTATCAGCCAGGACTATCATCATGATTGCAACAAAGTTCGATCATATCATCCAGGATGATAAAGTATCGTCCAGGACGAAGAATTATAGTAAGCACAAAAAAGTTCAACAGATGGGAATTTGAAGAGAACTTGCCCTATCGTCCAGGACGATAAAAGTATCGGCCAAGACGACGTGACTAGATTTTGAAAAAACAATGGATGATGGTGATGATCAAAGCCCTCAAAAATAAAAAAAAAAATAAAGTAGAAGAAAAGAAAATGAACAACGATAAAAAGCTAAAAACAAACAATTTGAAAAAAATATATTTTTTTTTGTAGCAAGGCATTTCATATGAGGTCTTAAAAAATTTAAACCTTAGAGTTCCAAGAGATCAAGGAGTTTAACAAATCCCAATCAGAAGAAGGTAGAATATCTGATTCTTATAACCCTAGATCGGACATCCTTCAGGGTACAAATTTTCTTTTGAAAAATAAAAGACTTAACTCAGAATACCTTAAAAGGATAAAAAGAAGATCTGTTCAAAACTTGTTTACAAAGAAAATATCTCATAAATAATAAAACAAAGTAATTTGTCTCAATCATGGAATTTGAAATCAAGCCCTTAAAAGCATCAATTAATCAATGAGTTCTCTAAGTTTTAAGAGTTTAGAAAAGAGAGGATAGCTTGCATTTAGTGGGCTCATTTTATGCCACTTGTCACTTTGATTGGCTCTTTGAGCATCTTTTGAT
>NW_021327559.1:142119-159069 GCF_001605985.2 Dendrobium catenatum | reverse complement strand
CCACACACAAAGAGAGATAAGGGCAACTTCATCGGCTTTCAGACCCGGAAGATTCAAAAATCCTGATTGTGGCGCCTTTAGTGCAAACTGTTTCTCCTTCTTTTCTCACCTGCATATCAAGATTTCTTTTCACCCCTTGCTCGTAAGAAATGAGTGAGCCAAGTAAGTTATCAATAGTAATAAAGTGTTCAAATCTTAGATTAGTGATTGTAGTGATTTTAGCATCATATGATGAAGGCAAGGCATCTCCAAATTTCTTTGTTTTACCTTTTTTCGTAGTTTGAAAGTATTTTCCTAATGCATCAGTGAAGTTAACTATCTAAGTAAACCTTAGTATAATGTCATTAGAAAATGATTCAATGAGTTTCATGCAAAAAAGTTCGTAGTCATGCAGAGAATATCAAGACGAGATTGTTTAACTTCATTAGTTGCCTTCATTAGGTAAACTACATAATTTATCCTAAATTTCTTTATAGTTTTGCAAATTTGGAGACCATGCATGTTTAATTTCCTCAGGATTTTAAAAGCATTAGAAAAAAATTAGTTCAAACATTTTGCATTCAATTGAGCTAAATCTCGTTCATTCAAATGTCCATTTCAAGTAAAATCAACTTCAAGTGTTTAACACGCATTAGTTTCATTAGAAGGTGGAGAATATACCTTCTGATTAAGCTTCCAGAATGCGTATAGGATCAGTTAGATTGTGAAAAACGTTGACATGCGGGGTTTTTCCAGAAAATCAAAAAGGTAGTTATCGAGACAGGGGAGGTTCGGGTAATAGATTGACCCTTCCGTAGTGTTTACGGATTCCCAAAGGTTAGCTCAAGGATCGAAATCAAAAAGTTTTCAAACATAAAATTTTTGAATCCCGTCTGATACCACTTGAAAGTTCGTTTAGGTGATGTTTAAGCCTATAGAACTGGCCTAAGCTAACCAAGGGGGGGGGGGGTGAATTGGTATTTTAAAAATTTTCTTTTCTCAAAGAACTAAAATCACATAAACCAAAATCACACCACGAGAAAAATAAATGCAGAATTTAAAGTGCGAAAGCAAGAAACAAGAACACAGAGATTTATAGTGGTTCGGTCAACTCGACCTACGTCCACTCCTCGGAGGCGGCCTCCGAGTATTGCACTATAATCGTGACTCTCCTTTAGCCCCCACAGCTAGGCAGAGAAGCCTTTACAACGAACCTCTTTTTTCCACCCTAGCAAGACAGAGAACCTATCTCCTTTTGCTACCTCCTGAAGCTGGTAGAGAACCACAATCAGATGCTGACTCCTTACCTCTACCGACCCTTCCACGAATGAGAAACTCTAGATGAAGAAGAAGCAGATCGATCCTTGAAGGAACCCTTGTGAATCCCCTCAAAAGCTCCCCCTCACAAGATCCTCTCTCTCTCCCTCTCTCTCTTTCTCTCCTCAAGGCCTTGTCAGGTCAAGGCAGCAGCAAAAGATTATTCAAAATGTTGAACAAGAGTTCTTAAATATAAGAGCTTCAAAGAAGCTCATTAATTGCAAGTTGCCGACTATATCGTCCAGGCCGATGTGGCCGATCAGTACAAATCTCAAAAGATTGGCCAGAGCATCGCTCTGAATGCAAACTGGACGATTTAAAATTGGCTTGATCGTCCAGGACGATCTCACGATCGTCCCGGACGATTAGTTCAAATCAGAGGAAAATCGTCTAGAGCATCGCCCTGAATTCGAGCTGGCCAATATTTATCGTCCCGAAGCTACTAAGGTTTTTGAATATATCATCCTGGCCGATACTGAGATCGTCCAGGACGATATGATCGTATCAATCATCCTTAATTACTCCCATGATTTCCTGATACATTAAGGCATAATTTGTGAATATCGTCCAGGTCGATCAATGATCGTCCTGGCCGATTATTAAAAAATACAGTATACCTTAATTGTCTATGGCGGTAACTTCTAAGACGATCTGTTAATGACAGCTGCCTTAATTAAGAATTCTTATTTAGACTTTTTATTTTAAGCCTGATCGTCCAGGACGATGTAAATATCGTCCTGGCCGATATGGGTAAAAATAGAAATTCTAAGTCTCTCAAGTGTGTGGGACGATCTGTTAATGACGGCTGCCTTAATTAAGAATCCTTATTTAGACTTTCTGTTTTAAGCCTGATCGTCCAGGACAATGTAAATATCGTCCTGACCGAATGAGTAAAAACAGAAATTCTAAGTCTCTCAAGTGTGTGTGTGTGTAGGGTTAATTAGCATCAGTCTCTTGAACATTACAAATAGACTCAAGAAAAAAAAAATAACGTACAGGCTGACTCATCCCTAAACTTACGCAATCTTGAACTGGCTTCGTTTGTTCATCCGATCTTCAATTCCTGGAAAGTTAGAAGTAACAGGCAGTCCAAGAGAATCAATAGTGTTTGTTGATCATCAGAACATAAGTCATGAAAATAGATTTGCAACTCATCCAAGGTACCTTCCTCGTATTTAGCATTGAGAGTTCAGGGGAGCAGGGAGTTCGAGTATTGGATGCAATTCCAGGCCAATCTTGCCTTCAGTGTACCACTCTTAATAGAAAAAGACTGCAAGCCAAGTCCACCTGCACTTCTAGTCTTACAAAGCTCAACCCAAGCAACATAATGTAAGCCTCTTCCCCCATAAGGTTTGTGCCAAATAAAATTTATGCATAACTTCTCCATCTCATGCAGAATATTTTTAGGTACCACAGAATGAGTAATTACAAAATTTGGCAAAGATAATAAGGAGGTCTTCAAGAGCACAATTCTACCTCCCAAAGATAACGATTTCTTCCCGCAAACATTCAGTTTATCCAAAACCTGACTCAAAAGATCATGAAAGTCAGCCAATTTCAATCTCCTAAGAGAGATTTTAATACCCAAATACATCCACTCCTTTACAACCTTGAAACCAAGGATCCTAGCCTCCTTATTCTTGTGGGGTCTTCTAACAACTTTCCCAAATAGAATTTGGGACTTATTAATGTTCACCTTCAAGCCCGTCCATCTACAAAACTCTTCAATAATTTTCTTCGATAATCTAAGCACCTTGCTGGTGGCTTGTGAGAAAAAAAGTACTTCATCTGCATAGAGTAAGTGAGTAACTTTTGGAACACCAGGAGATACTTAAATATCCAAATTTTGACCCCTTTGCTCCATAGCATTAGATAGGAGTTGAGCACACATAATGAACAAATAAGGTGATAATGGACATCCCTGATGGAATCCACTACAAGCATCAATCCATCTTAGTCTTTTTCCATTCAAAATAATAGAAAACCTCACATTCATCACTGATTCCATGAGAAAACCAGAGAAAACTGGAGGGAAGCCCTACCAAATAAGGATTTGCTGCATAGTACTCCATCCCATGCTATCGTAAGCCTGCTCCATATCAAGCTTTACCGCCATCACACCTTTTTTATCCTTTGAAGTTTTAAACTTATTAAAGATCCCTTGAGCTTGAATATAGTGCTCAGACATTGATCTCCCTGGAATGAAAGCCATCTGTTCCTCAGATATCATCTTATACTTGATTTTCATCAGCCTATTCACAAGCATAGTGGCTACTATCTTATATGTAGTTTTACATAGAATAGTTGGCCTAAAGTTAGAAGGTACACACGAGTTATTCACCTTGGGTATCAAAATAATCAAGGCATCTTTCTATTCTTTATGCATATTACCATTACTAAAAAACTTCTTGATAGATATCCAAGTAGTTTCACCAACGATATTCCAAAAGCATTTGAAGAACGAAGAGGTTACACCATCATTTCCAGACGACTTATTGCACCCCTACTGAAAAACTGCCTCCTTGCACTCCTCGAAATGAAATTCAGTTTCTAAAACCTTCCAATCGAACATGTTTAATTTTTGTGAATAAGTAATTACTGGTCATCCCGCAAATTGACAATCTCCGTGCTTCCATTTTTCTTAAAAAAATAGAAGAAAAATATGCTATATTTTCTCATATTCCTCTACTAATTGATTGTTCCCATCCTTGATTTGTTTTATCAAATTAGCATTTCTCCTAGCAGATGCATAATTGTGAAAGAACTTAGAATTAGTATCACCTTCCTCATGCCACCTTGCCTTAGCCCTTTGATTCCACCAAGTAGAAAGTCTCCTGAGATTAATATTCAGCTCATGCACCTTGTTCCTGAGAAGAAACAGCTCCTCCACAGAGAAATCAACATCCGAAGCCTCCTTGGTCTGCAATTCAAGAATTTCTTTTTTTTAAATCATCTCTCAATTTGCACAAATCCTTGCATTTATTTCTATTCCAAAAGAATAGAGCTTTTAATGTCCTTTTGATCTTCCTGTGAAGAATCTCTACCTCATCTCCAAAATCCACCTTCTTCCAAGATTTGTAAACAATATTCGGTGCAGCTGGATAGGACCTCCAAGTATCCTCAAATCTGAAATTTTTTCCTTGTTGATTTGCATAGCTTCCATCTTATAAATAATAGGACTGTGATCAAACACCACCCGAGCAAGGTTTCATGCTCTTCCAGAGGGAACCAAATGTAAAGATGTTGAATTCACCAAACATCTATCAAGCCTTTCCCATATCCTTGAAGATCCTTCTTTGTTGTTTCACCAAATGAAACTTGGTCCAACAAAACTTACATCATGAAAATCAGAATTAGTCATAAAATCTTTCATCTCTCTAGGACCCCTAGAGAAGATGAACCTCTTCCCACCCTTTTTCTCTTCCTTCTTAAGAATATAATTAAAATCCTTTAAAGAAAAAAAAATAAACCCCCCCCCCCCCCCCACTATGGAAGGTCCCGACCCCATCATACTTCTCTCTAGTGAACTCCAAAGGTTCCTTCTTTCCACACAACATCGGCTCCCATAAACAGTAGCCACCTTCCATTCTCCCATAGAAGGAGTAGAAAGAATCCTGATAACAGCTTGAGAAGGGATCTCTTCTACTATAAAAGACACCAAATTTCTATTCCACACAACCAAAATTCCCCAGAAGTGCCCACTGCTGGGTGATGGAAGAAATCCCAATCACCCCCAATAAAACAATCCACATCTCTTCTATAAATTCTACTAAGTTTTGTCTCCATAATCCCAATAAAAACCACATCATGCTCCCTCACAATCTCCCTCAATAGAGAAGCCTCTCTTTTTCTGGCCCCCCTGCAATTCCAAAAGACCAAGGACGTCATTAATCAAATAGAGGGGATCCGTCCCCGCCTATCACATTTCCTTTCCCATCTCCTCTTTTCTTCATATGCTCGGGTTCAATAGGACCCAAAAACTTCAATTCCTTGTCCAAATTGCATTTGACTAAATTGCTGTTAAGTACCTCAGCAGCCTTCAGGTCATCCACAGTTTCTTCTACAACCACCAATTCCTCTGTTTTCTCCACATTGAGCTGATTCGCCACTTCCCCTTCTTCAATCTCATCCATAAGTACGTAAAATCTATTATCCACATCAATATTCATTTCCTTTACCATAGTACCTTTCATGACCTCAGAGCAATTACTAATGTCCTCCTTCTATTGGTCAATTTGCACCAAGTCAGTATTTACCTCCACAACATCCTGCTAAACTGCAACCTACACCTCATTATTTGTTCCCTTCACCATTCTTTTAGCCCTTTCGCCTCTCCCAGCTCTATTATTCCTATTATTTCTATTCTTGAACCAAACATGGATCCATGGTTCATATTCCTTCTCATAAATCTTATTATCAACAGGAATAATCATATCGCTCACAAAATCCTACTTATTACTTATCTTTTTAGCCTTATCAACCATCCTTGATTCAGGACATACCATCCTGTCATGCCCCACCTTGCCACATTGATAACATAGCAAATATATCTTTTCATACTCAACTTGCTTGGAAATCTTCTTGCTATTCCGTCGATCCAGACACCATTCGGAAGGCTATTTTCTAAGTTTAATCTTATACACCCCCATGCAAATTCCCATTTTCCCCATCTGAATGAATTCCCGTCGATAAACATAGGTACTCTAATCTTCAAAGCAATTCTAGCAATGTTCTCTTAATCTCAGCAGTAGAGAGGCGAACATGGAAGATGAATCCACACTAGAATAGTGATACCTTTGAAAGAATTGGGATTAAATGATGGGGACCATTTGTCCAGGCCCACAATGTATCCTCCAACATACCATGGCCCACCATTTAAAACTTCATCCATACCTTCCTCACTCTTGAATGAACATAAAATCCAGTTCATTCCAAGCGACATCATATGGAAATTCCCAAACTTATTCCACTATCTTCTCAGTTCTATGCTACACATCGGGAAAGAAATCTTGTCTCCCAGAACCTTAATGACAATTGAAAACTTCAGCACTTGAGAATTAAGAAATTCCTTCTCAGCATTTAGCTTGATTGCAACTCCATCCTCTAACATTTCAGCAAGATCCATATTGAAGGAAATTTTGATATGTTGTGGTTTTTTCCGCGCTTCAATGAACTCGTTCAAACCATTTTTATCTTCAAGCCATCTTCAGCGCCAACCTGCTTCAACTCGGTTTTGCAGTTCTTCACAAGATTGCCATCTTTAACAATTTCTTGATTCCCCAAAACCTCAATGTTAGTTTCTAAATTCCGACCAGCAACTTTATCATTAGTGCTCAAGAATTTATTTTCTTTCAAAATAAATCCTGCGGAAGATGATGTCTCCAAATTCAAAATTTTAGGCATAACTTTCTACTTAATACTCTCCCAAATACCACCAGTAGTACGATCAACCATAATTTTCTTTCCTTTACCTTCAGTAATCACATCTTGACAAGCTAGAGGTCGAACGCCCTCCCTGATCACAAGATTGTTGTTAGCCCTACTCAACATTCAATCAGACCCCAAAGAATGAACGGAGGTCATGAAGATGATGGAAGATGGCTGAAAAAACCTCCTCCGACGAGTGGCACGTGTCAAACCTGCCACCTGAAATGATCCCACAAATGTTTTTTTCTAAAAAGATGAACTTTCTTTAACTAGAAAAAATTGTCAGAGCTTCTCTCACTAGTCCCCAATAAAATCGCTCTTTAGGTAAAATATGCTATGCTTCTTATACAAAGCTCTGGGTGCCTGCTTTAATCCATAAAAGGCCTTTTTTAATCTAAAAACATGATTAGGAAATTGGGAACTCTCAAAACTTGGGGGTTCTTCAACAAACACATCCTCTTTTATCACCCTATTTTAAAAGGCACTCTTAATGTCCATTTGGAAAAGCTTAAATCTCTTAAAATAGGCAAAGGATAGTAGCACTCTAATAGCTTCCAATCTAGCTACAGGGGCAAAGGTTTCCTCAAAATCTATCCCTTCTATTTAGTTGTGAAAGTTCGTTAGGGATGTTAAGCCCTTAAGAACTAGCCCGAGGCTAACCAAGACGGAAGGTGAATTGGTATTTATAAAAAATTTCTTTAGGTAAAGCATAATAAAATGTTAAAACAAAATCACCAGAGAAATCAAGGTGTAGAAAAATAAACGTGGAAGCACAAGAAAGAAAAATCACATCGGATATATAGTGGTTCGATCAATCCTTGACCTATGTCCAATGCTCAGAGGCACCCTCCGAGTATTGCACTAACTAAGTGTCTTGCCTTTAGCTCCCACAGCTAGGCGGAGAAGCCTTTACAAAAGACTCCTTTTCACCAACCTCGATGCGGCAGAGAACCGACTCCTTTTGCTTCCTCTTGAAGCTGGCAGAGAACCCAGACCTTTGCTCAAGTAGACCTCCCAAGAACCTCCCAAGGATGAAGGACGAAGAATGGAGATGACGACTTGGAACCTTACTTGGAGGAACCTTTATAAACCCTTTCACAAACTCCCCCTCACTAGTTCCTCTCTCTCTCTCTCTCTCTCTCTCTCTCTCTCTCTCTCTCTCTCCTTCTCCCAAGGCTCTCTCAGATCAAGATAGCAGAACTCAAGGTCTTGTTGCATGAGAAAATTCAGGTTCTTTAAATAGATTTTTCAAGAACCAACTTTATCGTCCAGACTTATATAAATATCATTTTGGCCAATCAGTAAAAATAAGCTCAATCAGCTAGGACGATTCAGGATGATTAGAAGAAAATTGATTATAAAATCCCGGCCGATACAATATCATCCTGGTAGATTAGTTCAAATCCGAGTATAATCATCATGAACATCGCCCTGAATAGAGTCTGGCCAATGTCAATCATCCAGGACATCATCCCGACCGATTCTGCGATCGGCCCGGCCGATGTGATCGTATCAGCCTTAATTGTTTTTCATAATTACTAGATTAATTTAGGTATAATTGTCCTGTATCATCCAGGCTGATATGGAGATTTTCCGGGATGATAATTTAAAATAAAGAATACCTAAATTGATCACGGCGGCTAATTCTTTCATATTTGAGCCTATCATCCAGAACGATTTGCTTATTGACAGCTACTTAACCAAGATGCCCTAATCAGGGTTTCTATTGTTAATTGAATCATCCTGGCCGATAGGAACATCGTCCAGGCCGATGTACTCAAAAGAAAAAAATTTTGAAAACCCCTCAAGTGTGTGTGTGCAAGGTTACTAAGCATTAGGAACAACTTTTATAATTAACTCAAGAAAGGAAAAAATACAGACTTGACTCAACCTAAATCTACTCGATCTTGAGCTAGCTTGAGCTACACTCGATCTTGTGGTCCTGAAAAGTTAGTAAGCAAAGCAGTTGTAGGGAATCATGAATGTTTGCTATCATCAAATGTCTAATCCATAATCTCAGATTCGCAATAATCTCTGCCTTTTGGATGATGACAAACATAAATAGAGAATTCCAAGCAATTATGACAGTTCGGTAAAAAAGGTCCACTAAATTCCAGAATTCAAAGTACAGGATACATAAAATTACTCCCCCTTTTGACATCACACAAAAAGGAGGGAAACAAAACACAGATAAAAACATAATAGAAAACTAAAACACAAACAACATAACTACAAAAAACAGAAACTAACACTAAAAAAACAAAAGATCCTGATCATCAGACGGATGTGGTGGTGGTGGCTTCTGGAAGAAGGTGGAAAACGTGGCAAACTGTGCCCCAAACAAGGCCATATCCTGGTCGTGCTGCTGCTGCTGGTGTGCAATATAGGCATAGAACCGGGCTACATTCTAAGCGTGCTGCTGCTACTGGTGTGCTACGAATGTGTCGAAGCAGGTCTCCAATTGATCAAATATCTCCACCAATTGATCCAGCTAAGAGTACTGGCAGAGAGGAATTGGTTCAGGAATAGAGCGGGAGCGGGAGCCTCCTCCTCCTCTGCCCCCTGAGCTTCCCCATCCCCTGGGTGGAGATGAGTACTGTGAAAGGAATTTAAGGAATTATTTGTGTAGAAAGGTGATGGATGGTTTGGAGGAGAAGGATATTGAAACTGGTATTTCGATTCTAGAACATAGACAATGAGGTGTCCTAGAGCAAGATTTGGGTTTCTTCTATGACCTGGATCTCAAATATAAGTCAAATGCTCAATGTAACGAAAGATCAGGTCTATGGCATTTAATTCCCTATGGGCCAGAATGTAAAAGGTAGTAAGTGAAAGTAGTGGAGTGATGTGGACTCGGTCTCTGGCTTTTGGAATAATAGAAGTGCGAAGGACATGCTGGATTATCCTAGCATCTTTGAGTAAAGAGCTAGTCTCTCCAACATGAAAGTGTGTGTTCTTGTGGCGAAGAAAGTGATTTGCAGTGGACCAGTCAAAGTCAGAATTAGAGATAAGGGTATGGAGCTTATCCCCAATGGTTGACAGCTGCAACAGTTCAGCACAATCCTGATATATGATCTCGACAGGATGTCGATTCACATAAGAGGTGAGAGCAGTGTTGAAGGAATTTATGTGGAGGTTTGTATAGAATTCAGAAAGAAGTTCAGAAAAAAGGGACTGCAAGGGTGAGAATAAAGCAAAGAGAAGTGTGGGTGAAAAGATCCAATACTGGATAGGAGAGATAGGTTGGATTGATTATGCAGGAGAGAGTAATGCCGCACTTTGTAATGATGGTAGGCAGCCTGATCATCTGTCTCCTAAAAATGAGGGTCCAGTGAGCCCCTTTAGGAGCTGCCAAACATCTTATGAGCACGCTTTCTACTAGCCATAAGAAAACATGAAGTAAAAAAGAGAGGCGAAGAGTTTTGAAGTGAGAAATAATGGCTGGAAGTCTCTGAATTTAAAGGATCGGCCGGATTGCCCAGGTCGATCGCAGGATCGTCCAGGATGATCCGGTGCAATTATTGTGAATAAGCTGATTGGTCAAAAAGGTGGTCCGATCGTCCGGGCCGATCAGACATCGGCTGGGATGATTAGACACAGACGATTGTCCTAAGGAGTCAGGCCGGACGACCATTGAAAAAGCATATCATCTAGGCCGATTAGGTGGATCATCCAGGATGATGCTCAATAATGGATCATACCGACCAAATTTAAAATGTTTTAAATCATGCACCATGTGTATTGTCTAGGAGAACAGTGGATCGACTAGGACGATTATCCAAAAATGGATCGTCCCGGGCGAAATTATAGATTTTAAACGCGCGACACATGTATCGTCCAGGATGAACAGGTGTATCGGTCGGGTCGATAACAATTAAATGTATCATCCAGGACAAAAAAGATATCGGCCAGGACGATCAAGATGATTGTAGAAGAGGTCGATCATATTGTCCATGACGAATATGGATCATCCAGGACGATTTGAGCAAAAAAGTCAGAATATTCAGCAAATGGAATTTTCGAAGAACGGAAAGCCGATCATCCAGGATGATATAAATATCGGCCAGGGCGATGTGACAAAAATTTCAACTCAAAGGAGGGATGGAGATGATCACAGAAGGCCTAAAAACAACAAGAAAAAAAGAAAATAAAAAATAACTATGATAAAACAAAAGTCATAAAGTTTTTTTTTTAATCAAGGCATGAACATGATAAAGTCTCCATATGATTGATTCTAAAAATTTATAAGTTAATGAGTTAACAACTTCAAAAATCCAAAAAATGTTAAAATATCTATTCATGTTAGCCCTAAGCTCGGACTTCTTTTAGGGAAAAATCTTCTTTTGAAATCAAAAGGCTTAACTTAGAAAAACATTTGGATAAGAAAAAGAGATCTAATCAGGACTTGATTTTAGAAAAATATCTTATAGAATAATATATCAAACTAGTTTGTTACAATCGCGAAATTCAAAATCAAGTCTTTGAAAATCTCAAGTGATACATGAAATATTCTAAGTTTTAAGAATTGGAGGAAAGGAAGATAGCTTGCTTTTGATGGGCTCATTTTATGCCGCTTGTCCATTGAATGGTGCACTTTGCGCATCTTATGATTTTTGATACACTTTGTGTATATATTTTTCAATTTGGCATCATTGCGCATATTTTGTTGTTGGAGTCATTGGCCACTTTTTTTTTGTTATTTTTGCAAACTAGATTCTTTTCCATTAAATATTCTTAGTTGTGAGTATATCTTCCATATATCAGAGAAGAAAAACCCACTCTCTAATAGAGGGAAGAATAATCCATAAAACAGAATAAAAAATCATGTGAGAGATTCATTGATATGATAACGATAAATCTTGAAGTAACATAAAAACTTTGATTATTATAGTATAAGCTAGATTATAGTAGCAAGGTAGAAAAGATCCCAATTGCAAAATCCAGTTGCTGATTTGAGATAGACTTTTGGTTAGAAAAAAATTTTTTACCACCAAAATAGGTTAGAGAAACAAACACAATCAACGGTTTTTTTTACCCTTTAGTAGATTAGGAGATGTAAAACATTAACTAAAAATTTTTAAAATAAAAAGCAAGGCATAAGATATCAATTTAGTGATTATTTGAAAAGGAAAAATAAAGCAAGGTATATGAAAAATAAAGTACTAAAGATAAAATAAAAACTAACAAAAAAGACTAGCAAAGAAATTAGCAGCTAAAACATCAGTAGAAATCAAGTTCATGCATTAATGTCATTCACACCCAATCTAGTCCTTCAATTGCTGAAAGTGTCGAAGGCCAGTGGTTTAGTAAATATGCCAGCCAGTTGAATCTCAGTCGCCACATAATGTAACTCAATGTCTCCCTTAGTCACATTGTCTTTAATAAAGTGATGCCTAATGTCAATGTGCTTAGTCCTTGAATGTTGGATATGATTCTTAGAATTGTAGATAACACTAGTGTTGTCACAAAGAATAGAGATGGTGCCTATAGGTAATCCTAAATCCAGTACTTGTTTATTTAACCAAAGGACTTGGTCCACACAACTTCCTAAAGCAATGTACTCAGCTTCAGCACTGGAAAGAGCAACAGAGTTTTGCTTTCTGCTAGACCAAGAGACTAAAGACTATCCTATGAATTGACAAGTTCTAGAAGTGCTTTTTATATCTACTTTACATCCTACAAAATCAGAATCAGAATATCCAATAATCTCAAAAGAAGTGTTGTGCCTAGGGTACCATATTCCTAAGTTTTGGGTCCCTAAAAGATATCTAAGAATTCTCTTAACTGCAGTCAGGTGGGATTCCTTAGGGTCAGCTTGAAATTTAGCACAAAGATAAACACTAAACATTATATACAGTCGGCTAATAGTTAGGTAAAGTAAAGATCCAATCATCCCCTTGATTTCTTCTGATCAACTGATTTTCCTTTTGGGGCCATATCTAATTGAATTCCTGAGGTTATGGGAGTATTAATTGGCTTAGCTTTATCCATTTCATATTTCTTCAAGATGTCCTTTATGTACTTTGTTTGACTAAGAAAAGTTCCAACATTTATTTGTCTAATACTAAACCCCAAAAAGTAGGACAATTCTCCCATCACACTCATCTCAAACGCCTTACTCATTGTTTTAGAAAAACCATTACATAACTTTTTATCATAAGATCCAAAAATTATATTATCAACGTAGATCTAAATAATGAGTAAATCATCTCCTACTTTCCTCAGGAAAAGGGTGGTGTCTACACTTCCTTTAACAAACTCCCTTTCTAGTAAGAATGTGTTAAGCCTCTCATACCAAGCTCTAGGTGCCTGCTTTAATCCATATAAGGCCTTTTTTAATTTAAAAACATGATTTGGAAATTGAGAACTCTCAAAACCTGGGGGTTGTTCTATAAATACATCCTCTTTTATTTTCCCATTTAAAAAGGCACTCTTAACATCCATTTGGAAAATCTTAAATACTTTATAACAGGCTAAGGCTAATAGCACTCTAATAGCTTCCAATCTAGCTGCAGGGGCAAAAGTCTCCTCAAAATCTATCCCTTCTATTTAGTTATACCCCTTAGCCACTAATCTTGCCTTATTTCTAACCACCACTCCCGAATCATTCACCTTATTCGTAAAGACCTACTTAGTTCCAACTACACTTTGTCCCTTAGGTCTTTCTACAAGCTCCCAAACATTATTTCTAGCAAACTGGTTCAACTCCTCCTGCAAGGGCTTGGTTTATGTTGGTGGGTTCAGTCATTAAGATAAAGGCAGAGTGATTCACTTCCTTCCTAAGTCCATGTCTAGTCCCAACTCCATCAGAATGGTCTCCTAAAATTAGATCTTTAGGGTTACTCGAAGAGTATCTCCAATCTTTAGAAAAAGTGTGTGAAGGTTCAACCCTTTTCTCCAGATCTACATTTTCTACTCCTTGGGTAACCTCTCCTACTCCTTTAGTGTTCTGGTCCTCTACCCCCTTCTCCAAGTTTTCTAATCCAGTGACAATCTCGCTATCATCATCATCCTCAACTCTAGGATTTCTAGGATCAGACTTATCAAACACTACATGAGTAGTCTCTTCCACCACCAAAGTCCTATTATTAAACACGCTAAAAGACTTCCCAATACTAGAACATCTTAAGAACACTCCTTCATCAAATTTTAGGTCAAATTTTTCTAAGTGAGACTTACCATTATTATGAATGAAAACCTTACAACCAAAGACATGAAGGTGGGAAAGATTGGGTGTCCTACCCTTAAGAATCTCATAGGGTGTCTTATCTAATTTGGCTATAACATTCACCATATTCAACACAAAATAAGCTGTGTTAACCGCTTCAGCCCAAAAGTATTTTAAAAGTGAATACTCAGCAAGCATGGATCTAGCGGCTTTCTAAGGTTCGATTCTTCCTTTCAACTACCCCGTTATGCTGAGGGGTCCTAGGAGCTGAGAAGTTGTGGCTAACCCCTTTGTCCTCACAAAAATCTCCAAATCTCTTATTTTCAAACTCTCCCCCATGGTCACTATGAATGGTCAAGATCTCACAGCCTAACTTTTTATGAATCCAAGTAAAGAAGACTCTAAACTCATCAAATGACTCATTTTTGTGTGATAGAAATTTAATCCAAGTAAACCTCGAGAAGTCATCGACAATCACAAAACCATAAACTTTCCCTCCCAAACTGGTAGTGCTAACGGGTCCAAAAAAATCCACGTGAAGGACTTCTAAAAGTCTAGAGGTGCTAATGTCCTTAATGGAGTGAAACATGGAGTGGATTTGCTTTCCTAATTCACAGGCATCACAAAGGTGTTCTTTTGAAAACTTAAGCTTAGGGACACCTCTAACTAGGTTTTTTTGGGTCACTTTCCTAAGGGTTTTCATACTGGAATGACATAATCTCCTGTGCCACAACCATGAATCATCAATAATAGTTTTTAAGCAAAATAAAGCAGCACATTCAATGTTATTTAAATCAAGGATGTAAATATTATTGATCTGCTTTCCCTGCAAAACAATGTTATTATTTAAGCTCATAATGCATGAATTTGCCAAAAGTTTTATGATGAAGCCCTTGTCGCAAAGCTGACCGATGCTGAGCAAGTTGTATTTCAGTCCATCTACAAGCAAAATATTTTCAATCAGAAGATTTTAGGAATTACCAATTATACCTGCTCCTACCACCTTCCTGGTGGTGTTGTCTCCAAGAGTCACCTTGCCTCCTATCCTGGTCTCTAGCGCTATGAATTCGAGAGCATCTGCTGTCCAAGTATCATATGCTCTTACGAGGCCATTTGTGAGAGCTTGCCTGCAAAATTATCAAATGTCATATTTAGGAAACCAAACATGTTTTGGTTCCTTTTTATGGAAAGTAGAATGAAATGCATATTGTGGATCATGTAACTTGGGTCCTAACATGCCACATGAAAAACATCTAACTCCAGGAAAAGGATGCACTAATCTACTCTATGGTGATGCTTTTTATGCGGTGTATGGAATGAAGATTTTTTATTTTTAAAGGTTTTTGAATTTTCTAATTTTTTATATTCTTTTTCTAATTCAGAATGGGACAATTTTAAAGAATCATGAGAATTAGATAACTTAGCATGCTTTTTATTTAATGCATCAAACTCATCAAGTAAAGCCATATGATTTGAATCAATTGTTGAATGATCTTTGAAAAGATTTTCATGCTCTTTTTATAAATTAAAAAATTCCAATTTTAGGCTAGCATGAGTTTTCTTTAGTTTCCTATATGATGCATGTATGTTTTTCAGTAACTTTAAGGAGTTGCTCATAGTATAGTTCACATACCTCTTTTTGGTCACTTTGATAAACATTATTGTCCGCCATTAAACACATGTTTGTTGTCTCCTCCTCAGGTTTAGTTTCAGAGGAATCTGATGCAGAATCAACCCAGAACACCTTTTGGAATCGCTTCTTAGTCTTGTCCTTTTTGAGCTTTGGTTCCTCTTCACTCTTCTCCTTACTTGGGTGTATCTTAAGCGTAGGACAATCAGCTTTAACGTACCCAGGCTTCCTGCATTCAAAGCAAATTATTTCATTAGAATTCTTAAAATTTTTGCTACCCTTACCTTTATTCCACTTTTGATGATTATTCTGCTTCCTCCTTAGAAAGCTCTTAAATTGTCTTGTGATTAAAGCAACACCATCACTTTCAGACCCGAAAGAATTAGTGTCTAAATCGTTCGCCTTAAGTGCCCCCATTTTCTCCTTCTTTTTTTCACCTGCATCAAGATTTCTTTGGTTCACCCCTTACTAGTAAGCAATGTGTGAACTGAAAGTTCGTTAGGGATGTTAAGCCCTTATGAACTTAGGCCCAAGCTAACCAAGAGGGGGGGGTGAATTGGTATTTTAAAAATTTCTTTTCACAAAGAATGAAAATCACATAAACCAAAATATCACCACAAAAATAAAAGCATAAATAAAAGTGCGGAAGCAAGAAAACAAGAACACAGGAATTTATAGTGGTTCGGTCAACTCGACCTACGTCCACTCTTTGGAGGCACCCTCCAAGTATTGCACTACAAAATGTGACTCTCCTTAGCACCCACGGCTAGGCGGAGAAGCCCTCACCCCTCCTTTTTGCCCTCGGCAAGGCAGAGAACCTATCTCCTTTTGCTTCCTCTTGAAGCTTGCATAGAACCACACTAAAGCTAACTCTTACCTCTACCGACCCTTCCACGGAAGAGAAACTCTACGAATGAAGAATACAGCAGAGCGATCCTTGAAGCACTCTTATGAATCCCCTCTACAAGCTCCCCTCACAGATCCTCTCTCTCCCTCATCTCTCTTTCTCTCCTCAAGGTCTTCTCAGGTCAAGTCAGCAGCCAAAAGGTTCTCAAAAACATTGAACAAGGTTCTTAAATAGAAGAGCTTCAAAGAATCATTAATTGCAAGTTGCCGACATTATCTTCCAGGCCGATATAAGGACATCGGCCCGTCTGGTGGCCGATCAGTACAAAACTCAGAAGATCGGCCAGAGCATCGCCCTGGATGTAAATCTGGATGATTAAAAATTGGCTTGACCGTCCAGGCCGATCTCACGATCGTCCTAGCTGATCAGTTCAAATTATGGGAAAATTGTCCTGAGAATACCCTGGATACGAGCTGGCCGATATTTATCGTCCTGAAGTAACTTAAGGTTTTTGACTGGATCATCCTGGCCGATCCTGCGATCGTCCAGGACGATATGATTGTATCAATCATCCTTAATTAC